>NC_045998.1:12593820-12893820 GCF_010909765.2 Amblyraja radiata | reverse complement strand
GGCTCGAAGGGCCGAATGGCCTACTCCTGCACCTATTTTCTATGTTTCTATGTTTCTATTAAAGTTGGTAAGTTATTTATTTAAGAACATTTGCTTGACTTGTATGATGATGTTGAGTTTGTTTGTATTATTTTGTATTCTACCCGTTAATGTAAATAGACATTAACATCTATTTTTGGTTTAAGAAAAGGATTAAGCACTGCGGATGTTGGTTTGAGTTGAGTTTTGTGTGGCTTGGTTTACCGTGGTTTGTTTTAGTTTAGTTTAGTTTAGTTGAGTTTGGTTTAGTTTAGTGCAGTACATTGCAGTTTTGTGCAGTTTAATTTAGCGCAGTTCAGCTTGATTACTTTACCTTAGTTTGGGTTAGTGTATTTCCGTTTAGATTATTTCAGTGCAGTTCACCTTAGTTTCGTTCAGTTTAGTTTAGTTTAGTTTAGTAATCTGTAGCAAGCATTTACTAATCTAGGAATGTTGACCTTCACAACAAGATGAGAAGAGTATAGCAGCAAAGAGGTCCTTCTACAGTTGTACAGGGCCCTGGTGATATCACAGCTGGAGTATTGCGTGCAGTTTTGGTCTCCAAATTTGACGAAAAACATTATTGCTATTTAGGGAGTGCATCGTAGGTTCACGAGGTTATTTCCCGGGATGGCGGGACTGTCATGTGTTGAAAGAATGGAGAGGCTGAGCTTGTATACATTTGAATTGTGAAGGATGAGAGGTAATCTTATCGAAACATATAAGATTATCAAGGGATTTGACACGCTACAGGCAGGATACATGTTCTGATGTTGGGGAAGTCCAGAACCAGGGGCCACAGTTTAAAAATATGGGGTAGTCCATATGGAACGGAGATGAGGAAAAACCTTTTCATACAGAGAGTTTTGAATCTGTGGAATTATCCTCCTCAGAAGGCAGTGGAGGCCAATTCTCTGGATGCTTTCAAGAGAGAGTTAGAGTTCTTAAAGATAGCGGAGGTAAGGGATATGGGAGAAAGCAGGAACGGGGTACTTATTGTGGATGATTAGCCATGATTGCAGTGAATGACGGTGCTGGCTTGAAGAGCCGAATGGCATCTATTGTCTACTGTCTATTGTCTATATTGAATCATTCTGGTAAACATACACTCTTTCAGAAACATCTACATTCTTCTTGTATTAGGGAGACCATAACTGAATGCAATACACCCTCACCAAATTGATGTGAGGCTGCATCATAACTTCCCTTACTATGGGTTGTATTTTTACTTGGGAAGGTTTAGGTCCGATCGGATAACACACTGTCTTAAGGGCCTGTCCCACGAGCATGCGACCTGCATGCGGCAAGCGCGACCAAACCGGAAGCGGGGGGCGCGCGTAGTTCGAGTGATCCCCGTACAGGGCCGGTCCCACCAGCATGCGCCTGCATTCGGCGAGCGTGACCAATCCGGAAGCGGGGGCCGCGCGGAGGTCGAGTGAGTGACGTGAAGTTCGAGCGAAGTCCGCGGGAAGTTCGCGCATGACGTACGGCGTCGAGTTGCTGCGCACGCCCGTCGAGGCGATGCGTTACGGCGTCGAGGCGGATGCGGGCAGGCAGGCCGTTGCCGCGCGGAATTTTTTAACACGGTTATTTCGGAGCCCGCGCGATGTCGGGACCAGCTCCGCACAACTCCATACGGCTCCGGCGATCGAAGTGGGACCGGCCCCGCGAGGCTATACGGCTCAAGCCACCACGTTAGGTCGCGCTTGCCGCATGGTGTTGCATTCTCTTGGGACAGGCCCTTTAGACTTTCTTTCTCCAATGATGCCAGTGGACCTGCTCAACGTTTGACCTGTTTATTTGTTCAATAATCCACTCTGATCCTGCCATTATAATGGTGTAAAACCGAGTCTATAGTTGAAGGATGGTTAAAATATTAGCAATTTGATGTATCAGGGCAGGAACTCATTCATGAACTCATGAGGTGTCGTTCTCCAAGATTACATAACTAAGAAATAAACTGTATTCGACTGAGTTAAAATGTTTGTTTCCGATTTAATACCTGCAAACATTATTCACACCAGTTTGTTTCTCCCACAGAAACACCAAATGGAGAAGAGGAAGAAGGTAGCTCCAGTAAATTTATTGTTGTTCAATATATTCTTTATTTTTATCCAAAAACACTGCCGGACATGTGACAGTCAATGTTGGTAGAATGTAGAAGGCCAGAGGACCAGGGTTAATGCTTCATGTCGGCGATCTGCCAGTAGATATCACGACAGTGAGAGGGACAACAATATAAGAATACAATTCCGTTTATTGTCATTTCAATCTGACATGAAGTTCAAACGAAATTTGGTTTCTGCAGTCATACAACAACAAAAGACCCAAGCCACACACCAACACAATTTACACAAACATCCATCACAGTGAATCCCCTCCTCACTGTGATGGAAGGCAAAGTCTTGTCTCTCCCATGCTCTCCATTCTTCTCCCGTCAAAGTCAAAGCCCCCGGCGGGCGCTAACAAGTCCTGCGGCTGTTTAAGCCGCGCCGGGCGATGTAAGGCCCCGCTCCAGTTCACTTTCAACCCCACAATTCGGGCGGGAGAATTTGCTGTTGCTGGTGCTCCGTAAAGCGGTCTCCCACCGGGGATCCGCGAGTTCCCGGTGTCACCATCCACCGGAGCCGGATCGCAGAAGCGCCCTCTCCACGCTCCGAATCCGGCCAGCTCCACAATGGTAGGTCCGCAGCTCCGCCGGCTCCGTGACTTGAGTCCCCAGGTCGTTCCTGTTGGACGCCGCTCCACGGTGCTAGGCCCCAACGGCAACGGAGACCCGACAGGGAAAAGGTCGGGCCCCCGTACAGAGAAGAGATTTAAAAGTTTCCTCCACCCATCCTTCCGCCCCCCCACACATACACAGTTAAAAACCCACTACAAACCATACCCTCAACAGGACAAAAAAAAAAAGACAGACGGACTGCAGAGGCCCCTGTGACGTCGGTCGTGCCCCGACCCATCAATGAGGGAAGGGGTAATGAAGGAGCAGGATTCCGAGGATTAAGCACTGTGCTTTTATCCATGAGAGGGCCCCGCAATGGAGTACCACCTATGCAGGGATTCGCCTCCTTTACATAGGGGACGTGGGGTGGAGGGTACTGCATCTAGGGGGTCACATGCAAACTGTTTATATCCCGGTTCACAGTCTCGCCTGCCGATGCCACTTTTTCGGGCTAGTTGAGTCTGTTGCATGGATATGGTTGGCACTTTGTGTGAGGCTGCATCCTTGGTTCCAACATCTAAAAGAGTTGCTCCTTGCCTTCTGGCAGCATTTCACACCCACCATCCTCATCCTCGGATACCCTGAGCTTATTGGACTGGGTAGGGCTGAAGATGTCCTGGTTGGGTTGCTCCTAGGTGTGGCCAAGTTGGCTATCCGCAAGTTGGCTATCCGCGGGTCACGGGTGGGGGGGGGGGGGGGGGGGGGGGGGGGGGGGGGGTATAGATTTGAGTATAGTATTAGATTTGAGTATCAGAGCAGGGTGGTTCTATTGCAGTTGTACAGGGTCTTGGTGAGACCACACCTGGAATATTGTGTACAGTTTTGGTCTCCTAATCTGAGGAAGGACATTCTTGCCACAGTGAAGGTTCACCAGACCGATTCCTGGGATATCAGGACTTTCATATGAAGAACGACTGGATAGACTCGGCTTGCATTCGCTAGAATTTAGAAGTTTGAAGGGGGATCTTATAGAAACGTACTAAATTCTTAAGGGGTTGGACAGGCTAAATGCAGGAACATTGTTCCCGATGTTGGGGAAGTCCAGAACAAGGGGTCACAGTTCAAGGATAAGAGGGAAATCTTTTAGGACCGAGATGAGAAAAACATTTTTCACACAGAGAGTGGTGAATCTGTGGAATTCTCTGCCACAGAAGATAGTTGAGGCCAGTTCATTGGCTATATTTAAGAGGGAGTTAGATGTGGCCCTTGTGGCTAAAGGGATCTGGGGGTATGGAGAGAAGGCAGGTACAGGATACTGTACGTACGTACGGCGGTGCGTACGGCGTCGAGGCGGCTGCGGGCCGGCAGTCCGTTGCCGCGCGGAATTTTTTAACACGGTTATTTCGGAGCCCGCGCGATGTCGGGACCAGCTACGCACAACTCCATACGGCTCCGACGATCTAAGTGGGACCGGCCCCGCGAGGCCATACGGCTCAAGCGACCACGTTAGGTCGCGCTTGCCGCATGGAGTTGCATTCTCTTGGGACAGGCACTTTAGACTTTCTTTCTCTAATTATGCCAGTGGACCTGCTCAACGTTTGACCTGTTTATTTGTTCAATAATCCACTCTGATCCTGCCATTATAATGGTGTAAAACCGAGTCTATAGTTGAAGGATGGTTAAAATATTAGCAATTTGATGTATCAGGGCAGGAACTCATTCATGAACTCATGAGGTGTCGTTCTCCAAGATTACATAACTAAGAAATAAACTGTATTCGACTGAGTTAAAATGTTTGTTTCCGATTTAATACCTGCAAACATTATTCACACCAGTTTGTTTCTCCCACAGAAACACCAAATGGAGAAGAGGAAGAAGGTAGCTCCAGTAAATTTATTGTTGTTCAATATATTCTTTATTTTTATCCAAAAACACTGCCGGACATGTGACAGTCAATGTTGGTAGAATGTAGAAGGCCAGAGGACCAGGGTTAATGCTTCATGTCGGCGATCTGCCAGTAGATATCACGACAGTGAGAGGAACAACAATATAAGAATACAATTCCGTTTATTGTCATTTCAATCTGACATGAAGTTCAAACGAAATTTGGTTTCTGCAGTCATACAACAACAAAAGACCCAAGCCACACACCAACACAATTTACACAAACATCCATCACAGTGAATCCCCTCCTCACTGTGATGGAAGGCAAAGTCTTGTCTCTCCCATGCTCTCCATTCTTCTCCCGTCAAAGTCAAAGCCCCCGGCGGGCGCTAACAAGGCCTGCGGCTGTTTAAGCCGCGCCGGGCGATGTAAGGCCCCGCTCCAGTTCACTTTCAACCCCACAATTCGGGCGGGAGAATTTGCTGTTGCTGGTGCTCCGTAAAGCGGTCTCCCACCGGGGATCCGCGAGGTCCCGGTGTCACCATCCACCGGAGCCGGGTCGCAGATGCGCCCTCTCCACGCTCCGAAGCCGGCCAGCTCCACAATGGTAGGTCCGCAGGTCCGCCGGTTCCGTGACTTGAGTCCCCAGGTCGTTCCTGTTGGACGCCGCTCCACGGTGCTAGGCCCCAACGGCAACGGAGACCCAACAGGGAAAAGGTCGGGCCCCCGTACAGAGAAGAGATTTAAAAGTTTCCTCCACCCATCCCTCCGCCCCCCACACATACACAGTTAAAAACCCACTACAAACCATACCCTCAACAGGACCGGAAAAAAAGACAGACGGACTGCAGAGGCCGCTGTGACGTCTGTCGTGCCCCCCACCCATCAATGAGGGAAGGAGCAGGATTCCGAGGATTAAGCACTGTGCTTTTATCCATGAGAGGGCCCCGCAATGGAGTACCACCTATGCAGGGATTCGCCTGCTTTACATAGGGGACGTGGGGTGGAGGGTACTGCATCTAGGGGGTCACATGCAAACTGTTTATATCCCGGTTCACAGTCTCGCCTGCCGATGCCACTTTTTCGGGCTAGTTGAGTCTGTTGCATGGATATGGTTGGCACTGTGTGTGAGGCTGCATCCTTGGTTCCAACATCTAAAAGGGTTGCTCCTTGCCTTCTGGCAGCATTTCACACTCACCATTCTCATCCTCGGATACCATGAGCTTAGTGGACTGGGTAGGGCTGAAGATGTCCTGGTTGGGTTGCTCCTAGGTGTGGCCAAGTTGGCTCTCCGCAAGTTGGCTCTCCGCGGGTCACGGGTGGGGGGGGGGGGGGGGGGGAATATAGATTTGAGTATAGTATTAGATTTGAGTATCAGAGCAGGGTGGTTCTATTGCAGTTGTACAGGGTCTTGGTGAGACCACACCTGGAATATTGTGTACAGTTTTGGTCTCCTAATCTGAGGAAGGACATTCTTGCCACAGTGAAGGTTCACCAGACCGATTCCTGGGATATCAGGACTTTCATATGAAGAACGACTGGATAGACTCGGCTTGTACTCGCTAGAATTTAGAAGTTTGAAGGGGGATCTTATAGAAACTTACTAAATTCTTAAGGGGTTGGACAGGCTAAATGCAGGAACATTGTTCCCGATGTTGGGGAAGTCCAGAACAAGGGGTCACAGTTCAAGGATAAGAGGGAAATCTTTTAGGACCGAGATGAGAAAAACATTTTTCACACAGAGAGTGGTGAATCTGTGGAGGCCAGTTCATTGGCTATGTTTAAGAGGGAGTTAGATGTGGCCCTTGTGGCTAAAGGGATCAGGGGGTATGGAGAGAAGGCAGGTACAGGATACTGTACGTACGTACGGCGGTGCGTACGGCGTCGAGGCGGCTGCGGGCCGGCAGGCCGTTGCCGCGCGGAATCTTTTAACACGGTCATTTCGGAGCCCCGCGCGATGTCGGGACCAGCTCCGCACAACTCCATACGGCTCCGGCGATCTAAGTGGGACCGGCCCCGCGAGGCCATACGGCTCAAGCGACCACGTTAGGTCGCGCTTGCCGCATGGAGTTGCATTCTCTTGGGACAGGCACTTTAGACTTACTTTCTCCAATGATGCCAGTGGACCTGCTCAACGTTTGACCTGTTTATTTGTTCAATAATCCACTCTGATCCTGCCATTATAATGGTGTAAAACCGAGTCTATAGTTGAAGGATGGTTAAAATATTAGCAATTTGATGTATCAGGGCAGGAACTCTTTCAGGAACTCATGAGGGGCCGTTCTCCAAGATTACATAACTAAGAAATAAACTGTATTCGACTGAGTTAAAATGTTTGTTTCCGATTTAATACATGCAAACATTATTCATACCAGTTTGTTTCTCCCACAGAAACACCAAATGGAGAAGAGGAAGAAGGTAGCTCCAGTAAATTTATTGTTGTTCAATATATTCTTTATTTTTATCCAAAAACACTGCCGGACATGTGACAGTCAATGTTGGTAGAATGTAGAAGGCCAGAGGACCAGGGTTAATGCTTCATGTCGGCGATCTGCCAGTAGATATCACGACAGTGAGAGGAACAACAATATAAGAATACAATTCCGTTTATTGTCATTTCAACCTCACATGAAGTTCAAACGAAATTTGATTTCTGCAGTCATACAACAACAAAAGAACCAAGCCACACACCAACACAATTTACACAAACATCCATCACAGTGAATCTCCTCCTCACTGTGATGGAAGGCAAAGTCTTGTCTCTCCCCTGCTCTCCATTTTTCTCCCGTCAAAGTCAAAGCCCCCGGCGGGCGCTAACAAGTCCCGCGGCTGTTTAAGCCTCGCCGGGCGATGTAAGGCCCCGCTCCAGTTCACTTTCAACCCCACAATTCGGGCGGGAGAATTTGCTGTTGCTGGTGCTCCGTAAAGCGGTCTCCCACCGGGGATCCGCGAGTTCCCGGTGTCACCATCCACCGGAGCCGGGTCGCAGATGCGCCCTCTCCACGCTCCGAAGCCGGCCAGCTCCACAATGGTAGGTCCGCAGGTCCGCCGGCTCCGTGACTTGAGTCCCCAGGTCGTTCCTGTTGGACGCCGCTCCACGGTGCTAGGCCCCAACGGCAACGGAGACCCGACAGGGAAAAGGTCGGGCCCCCGTACAGAGAAGAGATTTAAAAGTTTCCTCCACCCATCCTTCCGCCCCCCCACACATACACAGTTAAAAACCCACTACAAACCATACCCTCAACAGGACAAAAAAAAAAGACAGACGGACTGCAGAGGCCCCTGTGACGTCGGTCGTGCCCCGACCCATCAATGAGGGAAGGGGTAATGAAGGTGCAGGATTCCGAGGATTAAGCACTGTGCTTTTATCCATGAGAGGGCCCCGCAATGGAGTACCACCTATGCAGGGATTCGCCTCCTTTACATAGGGGACGTGGGGTGGAGGGTACTGCATCTAGGGGGTCACATGCAAACTGTTTATATCCCGGTTCACAGTCTCGCCTGCCGATGCCACTTTTTCGGGCTAGTTGAGTCTGTTGCATGGATATGGTTGGCACTTTGTGTGAGGCTGCATCCTTGGTTCCAACATCTAAAAGAGTTGCTCCTTGCCTTCTGGCAGCATTTCACACCCACCATCCTCATCCTCGGATACCCTGAGCTTATTGGACTGGGTAGGGCTGAAGATGTCCTGGTTGGGTTGCTCCTAGGTGTGGCCAAGTTGGCTATCCGCAAGTTGGCTATCCGCGGGTCACGGGTGGGGGGGGGGGGGGGGGGGGGGGGGGGGGGGGGGAGTATAGATTTGAGTATAGTATTAGATTTGAGTATCAGAGCAGGGTGGTTCTATTGCAGTTGTACAGGGTCTTGGTGAGACCACACCTGGAATATTGTGTACAGTTTTGGTCTCCTAATCTGAGGAAGGACATTCTTGCCACAGTGAAGGTTCACCAGACCGAGTCCTGGGATATCAGGACTTTCATATGAAGAACGACTGGATAGACTCGGCTTGTACTCGCTAGAATTTAGAAGTTTGAAGGGGGATCTTATAGAAACTTACTAAATTCTTAAGGGGTTGGACAGGCTAAATGCAGGAACATTGTTCCCGATGATGGGGAAGTCCAGAACAAGGGGTCACAGTTCAAGGATAAGAGGGAAATCTTTTAGGACCGAGATGAGAAAAACATTTTTCACACAGAGAGTGGTGAATCTGTGGAATTATCTGCCACAGAAGGTAGTTGAGGCCAGTTCATTGGCTATATGTAAGAGGGAGTTAGATGTGGCCCTTGTGGCTAAAGGGATCAGGGGGTATGGAGAGAAGGCAGGTACAGGATACTGTACGTACGTACGGCGGTGCGTACGGCGTCGAGGCGGCTGCGGACGGCAGGCCGTTGCCGCGCGGAATTTTTTAACACGGTCATTTCGGAGCCCCGCGCGATGTCGGGACCAGCTCCGCACAACTCCATACGGCTCCGGCGATCTAAGTGGGACCGGCCTCGCGAGGCCATACGGCTCAAGCGACCACGTTAGGTCGCGCTTGCCGCATGGAGTTGCATTCTCTTGGGACAGGCACTTTAGACTTTCTTTCTCCAATGATGCCAGTGGACCTGCTCAACGTTTGACCTGTTTATTTGTTCAATAATCCACTCTGATCCTGCCATTATAATGGTGTAAAACCGAGTCTATAGTTGAAGGATGGTTAAAATATTAGCAATTTGATGTATCAGGGCAGGAACTCATTCAGGAACTCATGAGGGGTCGTTCTCCAAGATTACATAACTAAGAAATAAACTGTATTCGACTGAGTTAAAATGTTTGTTTCCGATTTAATACCTGCAAACATTATTCACACCAGTTTGTTTCTCCCACAGACACACCAAATGGAGAAGAGGAAGAAGGTAGCTCCAGTAAATTTATTGTTATTCAATATATTCTTTATTTTTATCCAAAAACACTGCCGGACATGTGACAGTCAATGTTGGTAGAATGTAGAAGGCCAGGGGACCAGGGTTAATGCTTCATGTCGGCGATCTGCCAGTAGATATCACTACAGTGAGAGGAACAACAATATAAGAATACAATTCCGTTTATTGTCATTTCAACCTCACATGAAGTTCAAACGAAATTTGGTTTCTGCAGTCATACAACAACAAAAGAACCAAGCCACACACCAACACAATTTACACAAACATCCATCACAGTGAATCCCCTCCTCACTGTGATGGAAGGCAAAGTATTGTTTCTCCCCTGCTCTCCATTCTTCTCCCGTCAAAGTCAAAGCCCCCGGCGGGCGCTAACAAGTACTGCGGTTGTTTAAGCCGCGCCGGGCGATGTAAGGCCCCGCTCCAGTTCACTTTCAACCCCACAATTCGGGCGGGAGAATTTGCTGTTGCTGGTGCTCCGTAAAGCGGTCTCCCACCGGGGATCCGCGAGGTCCCGGTGTCACCATCCACCGGAGCCGCGTCGCAGAAGCGCCCTCTCCACGCTCCGAAGCCGGCCAGCTCCACAATGGTAGGTCCGCAGCTCCGCCGGCTCCGTGACTTGAGTCCCCAGGTGGACGCCGCTCCACGGTGCTAGGCCCCAACGGCAACGGAGACCCAACAGGGAAAAGGCCGGGCCCCCGTACAGAGAAGAGATTTAAAAGTTTCCTCCACCCATCCTTCCGCCCCCCCACACATACACAGTTAAAAACCACTACAAACCATACCCTCAACAGGACAAAAAAAAAAGACAGACGGACTGCAGAGGCTGATGTGACGTCGGTCGTGCCCCCCCCCCCCCCCACCCATCAATGAGGGAAGGGGTAATGAAGGAGCAGGATTCTGAGTATAAAGCACTGTGCTTTTATCCATGAGAGGGCCCCGCAATGGAGTACCACCTATGCAGGGATTCGCCTCCTTTACATAGGGGACGTGCGGTGGAGGGTACTGCATCTAGGGGGTCGCATGGAATCTGTTTATATCCCGGTTCACAGTCTCGCCTGCCGATGCCACTTTTTCGGGCTAGTTGAGTCTGTTGCACGGACATGGTTGGCACTGTGTGTGAGGCTGCATCCTTGGTTCCAACATCTAAAAGGGTTGCTGCTTGACTTCTGGCAGCATTTCACACCCACCATCCTCATCCTCGGATACCCTGAGCTTAGTGGACTGGGTAGGCCTGAAGATGTCCTGGTTGGGTTGCCCCTAGGTGTGGCCAAGTTGGCTATCCGCAAGTTGGCTATCCGCGGGTCACGGCGCCAGGCGGAATAGGACTCCGCCCATGCCGGCTCCCCTGCCCCATATCCGGATTACATCCGCGCCCAGGACGGACTAGACGCTGTCCACGTTCAAACTGGGAAACTTCCGGGACAACTGGGTTGTGGAACGCTTCCTCAATAAGGATGGTAAATTAGTTCCTAACAAACATTTGCTTCACTTCTATTATGGTGGTCGGTTTGTTTATATTGTATATATATATGTTTGTTTGTTTGATATAGTTTGGTTTGGTATCCTGTAGCTCGTACTCACAAACCTAGGAATCATTTTGGTAAAGATACATTCTGGTAAATCTCCACATCCTTCTTGTATTCGGGAGACCATAACAGAACGGAATATACACTAACTAAATTTTTGTGAGGCTGCCCCATGACTTTCCTGAATATGGGATATATTTTAAGGTTAAGAAGGGTTGGGCCCGATCCGAGAACATGCTATCATAGAAACATAGAAAATAGGTGCAGGAGTAGGCCATTCGGCCCTTCGAGCCTGCACCGCCATTCAATATGATCATGGCTGATCATCCAGCTCAGTATCCTGTACCTGCCTTCTCTCCATACCCCCTGACCCCTTTAGCCACAAGGGCCACATCTAACTCCCTCTTAAATATAGCCAATGAATTGGCCTCAACTACCTTCTGTGTCAGAGAATTCCAGAGATTCACCACTCTCTGTGTGAAAAATGTTTTTCTCATCTCAGTCCTAAAAGATTTCCCCCTTATCCTTAAACTGTGACCCCTTGTTCTGGACTTCCCCAATATCGGGAACAATCTTCCTGCATCTAGCCAGTCCAACCCCTTAAGAATTTTGTAAGTTTCTATAAGATCCCCCCTCAATCTTCTAAATTCTAAATTCTGTCTTAGCCTATCGGTCTACATGAATGCAAGTCGACCTTCTCATCGTTTGACATGCACTATTTATTCATTCAATAATCTACCCACATCTTGCCATTATAATTGTGCAAAATTGAGTCGGTTACTTCAAAGCTGGTTAACATATTAGCGAAAGTCTGCATCAGGCCAGGGAGGAACTCATGAGGGGTCGTTCTGCAAGATTCCATAACTAAGCATTAAACTGTATTCAAATGAGTTAAAATGTTTATTTCCCAATCAATTCCTGAAACATTACTCATACCAGTCTGTTCCTCCTTCAGGAACGTCAGAAGACTCTGCCACATCCGGCTGCCTGTCCCCTTTCTATGTCAGCGCCTAGGTGGTTCTAGAGAGGGACTATCATGCGCTGTTCACCGGCGTCTTGGGGGTTATCCGGGACCGTTATGCCCCTGTCCCACTTAGGAAACCTGAACGGAAACCTCTGGAGACCTTGCCCGCGACCCAAGGTTTCCATCAGGTCGCCCGAGGTTTTGGTCACTCTCCCGAATGATTGAAAGTGGTTTCCGTGTAGTCGAGGCTTCATCTAGGTTGCATCGATTGTTTCAACACATTCAAACACGGCCACGACTAAAAATAGGTTGCCGTTTGGTCGAAGCCAGTGGAGTGAGGTCGCTATTTACTTACAGGCAGTCGAAGGCCATCTCCTTCGCTGACCATTTCGATTGGATCATTGGAGTTTTCAGGTCCTAGATGACTCGCCAGTTCGTAAAATGCCCGCTAACTTTACTAAACTTCTTAAAACTGTCTCCAATCCTTCTCCCCCTTCTCTCCCCTTCACCTCCCCTTCTCTCCCCTTCTCCCTCCCTTTCTCTCTCTTTCTCTCTCCCCTTCTCCCCCTTCTCTCCACACCCCCCCCCACCCCGCGCTCTCTAAAGGACTTACCGTGCTCTGTGGCAGCCGTTTATCTCCTTCTTCAGCGTGCAGACAGCGCTCCTCCGCTCTCCATGGCTCCTGCCTTTGCTGTGTGTGTGTGTGTGTGTGTGCGTGCGTGTGTGTGTGTGTGTGTGTGTGTGTGTGTGTGTGTGTGTGTGTGTGTGTGTGTGTGTCAGCCTCATGGAAACCCTGGGTCGCGGGCAAGGTCACCAGAGGTTTCCGTTCAGGTTTCCTAAGTGGGACAGGGGTATTAGGCACCTCGGGGGATAGAATGCATCTTTAATAAGGATAACAAAATAGTCATTTAAGAATATTTGCTTCACTTGTATTATTGAGGTGGGTTGTTTGTGTTATATGGGGCGGGGAAAAGAAAGGAAAAATGAGGAGGAGGAGCCCGAGGGCTGAGGGTGAGATAGGAAGGGGAGGACGTACGGCTCAAGCGACCACGTTAAGTCGCGCTTGCCGCATGGAGTCGCATGCTCGTGGGACATGCCCTTAAGTTTAAAGATGGTTTAAATATTAGCAAATGGCTGGATAATGCCAAGGAGTCAAAGAGATACTCATGATGGGTCATTCTCCAATATTCCATAACTAAGAAATCAAATGTAGTCGACTGGGTTAAAATTTTGTTTCCTAATTAATTCCTGCAAACATTATTTACACCAGTCTGTTTCTCCACCAGGAACGTCACATGGATACAACAACGATGGTGGCTACGGTAAATTAATTGTTGATCAATATATTCTTAATTTTATACCCAAAACACTGAAGAATAGGTCAGTCACTGTTGCTATAACACATGAGGCCGGCCACTAGGGTTAATGTTTCCTGTCGGAGACATGCCAATACAAACCCCGTCAATGAGAGGAGTGGAATTGTCTCACAGTTGTCTGTTCGTGGAGGGAAGTGGTCATGAATGCAGCAGGAATCCGAGGATAAGGCTCTGTGCTTTTTGTCCGTTTGAGAGCACCCCAGTGCAGTACCCTCGCCGCAATGATTGTCCTCTTTTGTATCGGGGATCTGGGATGGAGGGTACTACACCGAGGATTCCCATGCAATGTGTTTCTATTCCGCTTCACAGACTTGCCAGACAGCTGCCACTTCTGCGGGCTTGATAGTCTGTGTTACACGGAGAAAATGAGTTTGTGAGTTTGCAGCCTCGCTTCCAATATCTAAAGTGGCTGCTCCTTGCCTCCTTGCGGCCCTTCACACCCACCATCCTCATATTTTGATACTATGATCGTCGGAAACTGGGTTGGGATTGAAGATGTCCTGGTTGGGTTGCTCCTAGTCCTGGCTGATGATCCGCGAGTCGTAGGGCCAGGCGGAAGAAGGCCGCCAGAGCTGGCTGTCTGTCCCTTTTGTGGGGTTGTGGCTGCTCCTGGGGGCACCACCGGGGTTAGGATGCATCTTTAATAAGAATGGTAAAATATTTATTGAAGAATATTTACTTTATTGGTATTATGGCGGTGGGTCTGTTTGTATTGTGTTCTAATCTACATATTATTGTAAATAATTGATTACATTTATTATTGGTTAAAGAAAAGTGTCAAGTATAGCGAATGTGCGTTGAGGAGTTTGGCAATATACTCTTAAAACGTCAGATGGATACGAAAAAGACGGTAAATTAATTGTTGTTCAATATATTCTTCATTTTATTCCCAAAACACTGAAGGACAGGTGACAGTCAATGTTGGAATAACGTAGGTGGGAAGAAGACGATGGCAAATGTTTCATTATGGCGACCTGCCAGTAGAAACACCGTCAGTGAGAGAAGTGGTGTTCCCTCACAGTGGTCTGTTCGTGGAGGGTAGTGGTAGTGAACGAAGCAGGAATCCGAGGATTAAACTCTGTGCTTTTCTTCCGCGAGAGAACCTCCCAGTGGAGTTCCCTCCCCGCAGAGATTATCCCCCTTTACATCGGGAAACTGGGGTGGAGGATACTACACCGACGAGTCCCATGCAATATGTTTCTAAGGTACACAAAATTGCTGGAGAAACTCAGCGGGTGCAGCAGCATCTATGGAGCGAAGGAAATAGTCGACGTTTCGGGCCGAAACCATTCTTCAGACTGAAGAAGGGTTTCGGCCCGAAACGTCGCCTATTTCCTTCGCTCCATAGATGCTGCTGCACCCGCTGAGTTTCTCCAGCAATTTTGTGTGCCTTCGATATTCCAGCTTCTGCAGTTCCTTTTTGAACAATATGTTTCTATTCTGGTTCACAGACTAGCCAGACGCCTGCCACTTTTGCAGGCTGGATGAAGCTATGTTCCACGTAGAAACGGAATGTGTGAAGTTGCATCCTCGGTTCCAATATCTGGCTGCTTCTTGCCTCCTGGCTGCCCGCCACACCCACCATCCTTATATTTTGATAATCTGAGCATCGGGGACTGGGTAGTAGGGCTGAAGACGCCCTGGTTGGGTTGCTCCTAGGCGTGTCCAAGCTGGTAATCTGCGAGTCGTAGCGCCAGTGGGAGAACACCGCCCGACACGGCTGTCTGTCCCATTTCTGGGCTTACATCTGCGCCTGGGTGGTACAAGAGAGGGACTACGCGCTGTCCACCGGCACCCTGGGGATTTCCGTGGCCACTGGGCACCACGGGGTTGTAATGCATCTTTATTAAGGATGGTAAAATAGCTATTTATTAATTAGGTATTAAGTATATTTAACCTACTGGTATTATGGTGGTGAGTCTGTTTGTATTGTTTTGTGATTAATTATTTACAACAATTGATTACAATAAATGTATTATTGCTTAAAGAAAAGGACCAAGCATTGCGGGAAATCATTTTTCACACAGAGAGTGGTGAATCTGTGGAATTCTCTGCCACAGAAGGTAGTTGAGGCCAGTTCATTGGCTATATTTAAGAGGGAGTTAGATGTGGCCCTTGTTGCTAAAGGGATCTGGGGGTATAGAGAGAAAGCAGGTACAGGATACTGAGTTGGATGATCAGCCATGATCATATTGAATGGCGGTGCAGGCTCGAAGGGCCGAATGGCATACTCCTGCACCTATTGTCTATGTTTCTATGTTTCTATGCATGTGGGTTGAGTTCGGTTGTGTTGAGTTTCGTGAGGTTTGCTTATTCCCCTGTCCCACTTAGGAAACCTGAACGGAAACCTCTGGAGACTTTGCGCCCCACCCAAGGTTTCCGTGCGGTTTCCGGAGGTTGCAGGTGGTTGCCGGGGGTTGCAGGTAGTTGAAGCAGGTAGGGAGACTGACAAAAACCTCCGGGAACCGCACGGAAACCTTGGGTGGGGCGCAAAGTCCCCAGAGGTTTCCTTTCAGGTTTCCTAAGTGGGACAGGGGCATTATTACAGTTAGTTTAATTTGTTTAGTTTAATTTTGTTTAAATTAGTTTAGTTTAGTGCAGTACATTGCCGTTTTGTGCAGTTTAGTTTAGTTTAATTGAACTTAGTTTAGTTGAGTGCATTTCAGTTTAGATTATTTAAGTGCAGTTCAGCTGAGTTTGGTTCAGTTTGATTTAATTCGATTTAATAACCTGTAGCTAGTACTCACAAATCTGGGAATAATTCTGGTAGACATACACTGTTTCTAAAATCTCCACATCCTTCTGATACTAGGGAGACCATAACCAACACAATATACCCTAACCAAATTACTGTGTGGCTGCCTCATGACTTTTATGAGTACTGAATGTATTTTTAGGTTGGGAATGTTTGGGCCCGATCTGAGAACATGTTGTCTTGGAATGTATTTCTCCATAAATGCAAGTTGATCTGTTGAGCGTTTGAAATTCACTGTCTATTACTCAATAGTCCATCCGCATCTTGCCATTATAATTGTGCAAAATGAGTCCTTTAGTTCAAAGCTGATTAAAATATTAGCAAATGGCTGGATAAGGCCAGGGAGTGAAAGATTAACTCATGATGGGTCATTCTCTAAGATTCCACAACTAAGAATTAAACTGTATTCGACTGAGTAAAAATGATTATTTGCGGATCAATTCCTACAAACATTATTCAGACCAGTCTTTTTTTCTCCTATAGGTACGTCAGATGGATACAAAAAAGACGGTGGCTACGGTATATTTATTGTTGTTCAATTTATTTTTCGTTTTTTCCCCAAAACACTGAAGGATAGGTGACAGTCAATGTTGGAATAACGCAGGGGGCCAGAGAACCAGGGTTAATGTTTTATATCGCCGACACTGCCAGTAGAAACTCCGTCAGTGAAAATGTGGAGCTCCCTCACAGTTGGCTGTTCGTGGAGGAAAGGGGTCGTGAATGAAGCAGGAATCCGAGGATTAAGCTCTGTGCATTTTCACCATGGAACAGCCACCCAGTGGAGTTCCCCCTGCACAGTGATTATCCCTCTTTGCATCAGGGACCTGGGGTGGAGGGTACCACACCGACGAGTCCCATGCAATCTGTTTCTATTCCGGTTCACAGACTCGCCAGACGTCTGGCACTTTTGCGGACTGGATGAATCTCTGTTCCACATGGCGAAGGAGTGTGTGAGTTTGCAGCCTCGGTTGCAATATCTACAGGGGTTGCTCCAAGATTAGGCCAAGCTGGTGATCAGCGAGTCGTGGCGCAAGGCGGAAGATGACTCCGCCCGAGCCGGCTGCCTTTCCCTTTTCTGGGGTTACGTCTGCGCCTGGGGAAAGTACTAGAGAGCATGTGCGGGCATACCGCCGATGGACGAGATGCCGAAGCGAAGAAGTGGAAGCCAAATAACCGAATGAAAACGAAACCGAAACGCCAAATACCGTAATTGAAACAAAGCCGAACCGCCAACTAACCGAAAGGATGGGACGCTTAAATGCAATATTTTCCCACACCTCCGCTCCACCCGACTACAGCCCACAGAGGGAGGCCGTGAGAGAGTGGGGGCTGTCCCGAGGGATGCGCAGCTTCGCCCGCTTACAACTTGGTGCTTGGTGCTTGATGCTTGGCCTGTGTGGGAAAATTACCCTCACCCTCCCACCGGTGGACACTGGAGGGTGAGAGTCATTTTCCCATACAAGCCATAGGTGACTGGGTAATCTGAACCCGAGCACCAATTGGTAAGCGGGCGAAGGAGCGTACCATCGGGACCCCCCCCCCCCCCCACTCTCCCACGACCACGGCCGCTCTCCGCCTCATCTCCCCCATGCGGCCGCACTGTGACGGGCTGTGGGTCTGGTGGAGCAGAGGTGTTGGACTGGGCTGGTCCCTCAGCTCACCCAGAGTCACTGACCGCGATGCACCGCCAACGGATTCCAGTCCCCACACCAGGGCGACCCCCCCCCCCCCTCGACCCCCGGACTCTGACACCCACACCGGGTGATTCACCCACACCACAGCCGCGGGGACAGTCGGCTCGTGGCCTAGTAAATCGTTTTTAAAACACGGGGGGCCACGCGTTCCCTGGTGGGCAGATGACAAATCTGCATGACAACGAACACTTTTATATCCTCCCACTTCCACCCCCGAGGGTTGCGCTCCTTCAGCCACTTTAAACTTGGTGCTCGGTTTCAGATTGCCCAGTCTCCTATGGCTTGTATGGGAAATTTACCCCCACCCTCCCGTCTCCAAAGGAGGGAGGATGGGGTCATTTTCCCACACAAGCAATAGGTGACTGGGCAATCTGAACCCAAGCACCAAGTTGTAAGCGGCGGAAGATGCGCATCCCTCGGGACAGCCCCCAATCTCCCACAGACACCGTGCACGGGCTAGAGGTCGGATGGAGCGGATATGTGGGACAATATGCATCCCTCCACAGTGATGTGATGAACGAAATATGCACTATCCAAATTGCTGTGCGGTTGCCTCATGACTTCCCGGACTATGGGATGTATTTTTAGGTTGGAAGGGTGTGGCCCGAATCTGAGAACATGCTATCCTACATTTTCATTCTCCATCAATGCGTTGATCTACTCAGCGTTTCACCTGCACGGTTGATTTATTCAATAATCCACCCACATCTTGTCATTAAATTGTGCAAAATGGAGTCCTTTGGTTCAAGGCTGGTTAAAATATTAGCAAGCGGATGTATCAGGCCAATGAGTCAGAGAGGAACTCATTCGGGGTCATTCTCCAACATTCTATAACCAAGAATTAAAGTATTCGACTGAGTTAAAATGTTTATTCCCGAATGAATTTCTGCAAACATTATTCACCCCAGCCTATTTCTCCTACAGGAACGTCAGATGGATATGAAAGAAACGGTGGCTACGGTAAATTAATCGTTGTTCCATATATTCTTAATTTTATTCCCAAGACACTGAAGGATATGTGACAGTCAATGTTGAAGTAACGCAGAAGGGCAGAGTACCAGGGTTAATGTTTCATATCGGCGACTTGTCAGTAGAAATCCCGTCAGTGATAGGAGAGGAATTCCCTCACAGTTGGCTGTACATGGAGGAAAGGGGTAGTGAGGTAAGCTCTGTGCCTTTTGTCCGTGGGACAGCCCCCCCCCCCCCCCCCCAGTGGAGTCCCCTCTAAGCGGTGATTGTCCCCCTTTGCATCAGGGACCTGGGGTGGAGTGTACTAAACCGACGAGTTCCATGCAATCTGTTTCTATTCCGGTTCACAGACTCGCCAGACGCCTGCCAATTTTGCGGGCTGGATTAGCCTGCGTTCTTCGAAGAAACGGTGTGTGTGTGTGGTTGCAATCTCGGTTCCAATATCTAAAGGGGCTGCACCTTGCATCCTGGCAGCCCTTCACACCCACCATCTTCATATTTTGATACTCTGAGCTTCGTGGACTGGGTAGGGCTGAAGATGTATTGGTTGGGTGACTTCTAGACCTGGCCAAGCTGGCGATAGAAACATAGAAACATAGAAAATAGGTGCAGGAGTAGGCCATTCAGCCCTTCGAGCCTGCACCGCCATTCAATACGATCATGGCTGATCATCCTGTACATGCCTTCTCTCCATACCCCCTGATCCTTTTAGCCACAAGGGCCACATCTAACTCCCTCTTAAATATAGCCAATGAACTGTGGCTTCAACTACCTTCTGTGGCAGAGAATTCCACAGATTCACCACTTTCTGTGTGAAAAATCTTTTTCTCACCTCAGTCCTAAAAGATTTCCCCCTTATCCTTAAACTGTGACCCCTTGTTCTGGACTTCCCCAACATCGGGAACAATCTTCCTGCATCTAGCCTGCCCAACCACTTAAGAAGTTTGTAAGTTTCTATAAGATCCCCCCTCAATCTTCTAAATTCTAGCGAGGACAAGCAGAGTCTATCCAGTCTTTCTTCATATGAAAGTCCTGACATCCCAGGAATCAGTCTGGTGAACCTTCTTTGTACTCCCTCTATGGCAAGAATGTCTTTCCTCAGATTAGGAGACCAAAGCTGTACGCAATATTCCAGGTGTGGTCTCACCAAGACCCTGTACAACTGCAGTGGAACTTCCCTGCTCCTATACTCAAATCCTTTTGCTCTGAATGCTTATATACCATTCGCTTTCTTCACTGCCTGCTGCACCTGCATGCCTACTTTCAATGACTGGTGTACCATGACACCTAGGTCTCGTTGCATCTCCCCTTTTCCTAATCGGCCGCCATTCAGATAATAATGGTGGTGATGGTGATGATAATGAATGGTGATGCGTGAGTCGTGGAGCCAGGCGGTAGAAGACTCCGCCCGAGCCGGCTGCCTGTCCTTATTCTGATGTTACCTCTGCACCTGGTTGGTACTAGAGAGGGATTTTGCGCTATCCTCGGACACACTGGGAGACTTCAGGGATCGCTGGGCGCCACGGGGGATGGAATGCAGCTTTAATAAGAATGACAAAATAGATTTTTAAGAATATTTTCTATAAGTATTATGGCGGGGGTCTGTGTGTATTGTTTTGTATTCTACATATTATTGTAAATAATTGATTAATTGTATTATTGGTTAAATAAAATGGTCAAGTACTGCGGATGTGGGTTGAGCTCACTTGAGTTGAGTTTCGTGTGGTATGATTTACAGTTATTTTATTTTAGTTTTGTTTGGGGAATCTGAGGATTTGTTAATCTGAGGAAAGACATTCTTGTTCATCAGACTGAATCCTGGGATGTCAGGACTTTCATATGAAGAAAGACTGGATAGACTCGGCTTGTACTCGCTAGAATTTAGAAGATTGAGGGGGGATCTTATAGAAACTTACAAAATTCTTAAGGGGTTGGACAGGCTAGATGCAGGAAGATTGTTCCAGATGTTGGGGAAGTCCAGAACACGGGGTCACAGTATAAGGATAAGGGGGACATCTTTTAGGACCGAGATGAGCAAAACATTTTTCACACAGAGAGTGGTGAATCTGTAGAATTCTCTGCTAATATATATCTCCTCTTTAGTGCCTTACATTACAATTTTGTGCAATTTAGTTTCATTTAGCTTAGTTTAGTGGGATGCATTTCAGTTTAGATTATTTTAGTGCAGTTCAGCTGGGTTTGGGTTAGTTTGATTCAGTAACCTGTAGCTAGTACTCACAAATCTAGGAATCATTGTAAACATACACTATTTCTAAAATCTGCACACATTTCTTGTATTAGGGAGACCATAACGGACGCAATATGCACAAACCAAATTACTGTGTGGCTGCCTCATGACTTTCCTGACTATGCGATGTTTTTTAGTTTGGGAAGGTTTGGGCCCGAACCGAGAACATGCTGTCTTATGCCCCTGCCCCACCTACGAAACCTGAACGGAAACCTCTGGAAATCTTGCGCCCCACCCAAGGTTTCCGTGCAGTTCCCGGAGGTTTTTGTTAGTCTCCCTAATGTTCGAAACTGGTTTCCACTTCCTCTATGTTCCTGCGATTACTTTTAAAAATTCGAAACCGTCTGCGCCTAAAAATAGGTTGCCGTTTTAAAAATCGGTAATTTTTTAGTCGAAGCCGATTGCGATGCTAGTTGAAGGTGGTTGCCGGAGATTGCAGATGGTTTTCAGAGGTTGCAGGTAGTGGAAGGTAAGACCTTCCGAATCACCTTCAACTAGCATCGCAACTGGCTTTGACTAAAAAATTACCGATTTTTAAAACGGTAACCTATTTTTAGTCGCAGCCGGTTTTGAATTTTTTGAAATAATCGCAGGAACATAGTAGAAGTGGAAACCACTTTCGATCATTAGGGAGACTAACAAAAACCTCCGGGAACCGCACGGAAACCATGTGTGGGGCGCAACGTCTCCAGAGGTCAAATATCTAAAGGGTCAAATATCTAAAGGGGCTGCTACTTGCCCTCTGGCTGCAGCAGAGAAACATAGAAACATAGAAAATAGGTGCAGGAGTAGGCCATTCGGCCCTTCGAGCCAGCACCGCCATTCAATATGATCATGGCTGATCATCCAACTCAGTATCCCGTACCTGCCTTCTCACCATACCCCCTGGTCCCTTTAGCCACAAGGGCCACATCTCACTCCCTCTTAAATATAGCCAATGAACTGGCCTCAACTACCTTCTGTGGCAGAGAATTCGACAGATTCACCACTCTCTGTGTGATAAATGTTTTTCTCATCTTGGTCCTAAAAGACTTCCCCTTATCCTTAAACTGTGACCCCTTGTTCTGGACTTCCCCAACATCGGGAACAATCTTCCTGCATCTAGCCTGTCCAACCCCTTAAGAATTCTGAAACTTTCTATAAGATCCCCCCTCAATCTTCTAAATTCTAGCGAGCACACACCCACCATCCCCATATTTGGATACCTTGAGCATCGGGGACTGGTTAGCGCTTATGATGTCCTGGTTGGGTTACTCCTAGGCCAGGCCAAGCTGGCTATCCGCGAGTCACGGCGCCAGGCGGAAGAGAACTCCGCCCGAGCTTGCTGCGTGCCCCTTTTCCGGGGTTACGTCCACGACCGCGTGGTACTAGAGAGGGAATACGCGCTGTCCATGGGCACGCTGTTAAGCCTCTGTCCCACTTAGGAAACCTGAACGGAAACCACTGGAGACTTTGCGTCCCACCCAAGGCTTCCGTGCAGTTCCCGGAAGTTCCCGGAGGTTTTTGTCAGTCTCCCTGCCTGCTTCCACTACCTGCAACCTCCAGCAACCTCCGGGAACCACACGGAAACCTTGGGTGGGGCGCAAAGTCTCCAGAGGTTTCTGTTCAGGTTTCCTAAGTGGGACAGGGGCGGACCGATGACAAGTGTGCATGACAACAAACACTTTTATTTCCTCCCAAGCCCCCCCCCCCCCCCCCCCCCCGAGGGTTGTGCTCCTTCAGCCGCTTACATCTTGGTGGTGCTCGGTTTCAGATTGCCCAGTCACCTATGGCTTGTATGGGAATATGACCCCCACGCTCCCGTCTCCAACGGAGGGACGGTGCGGGTCATTTTCCCACACAAGCAATAGGTGACTGGGCAATCTGAACCCAAACACCAAGTTGTAAGCGGCGGTAGGTGTGCATCCCTCGGCACAGCCCCCAATCTCTTACAGACACCCTCCACGGGCTGTAGGTTGGATGGAGCGGAGGTGTGGGACAATTTTCATCCCTCCACAGTGATGTGATGAACGAAATATGCAATATCCAAATTACTGTGTGGCTGCCTCATGACTTTCCTGACTATGGGATGTATTTTTAGGTTGTGAAGGTGAAGGCCCAATCTGAGAACATGCTATCTTAGATTTTCTTTCTCCATCAATGCGTTGATCTGCTCAGCGTTTCACCTGCACTGTTGATTTATTCAATAATGCACCCACATCTTCCATTAAATTGTGCAAATTTGAGTCCGTTATTTCAAGGCTGGTTAAAATATTAGCAAGCGGCTGTATCAGGCCAATGAGTCAGAGAGGAACTCATTCGGGGTCATTCTCCAACATTCTATAACCAAGAATTAAAGTATTCGACTGAGTTAAAATGTTTATTCCCGAATGAATTTCTGCAAACATTATTCACCCCAGCCTATTTCTCCTACAGGAACGTCAGATGGATATGAAAGAAACGGTGGCCACGGTAAATTAATCATTGTTCAATATATTCTTAATTTTATTCCCAAGACACTGAAGGATATGTGACAGTCAATGTTGAAGTAACGCAGAAGGGCAGAGTACCAGGGTTAATGTTTCATATCGGCGACTTGTCAGTAGAAACCCCGTCAGTGAGAGGAGAGGAATTCCCTCACAGTTGGCTGTACATGGAGGAAAGGGGTAGTGATTAAACTCTGTGCCTTTTGTCCGTGGGACAGCCCCCCCCCCCCCCCCCCCCCCCCACACACACACAATGGAGTCCCCTCTAAGCGGTGATTGTCCCCCTTTGCATCAGGGACCTGGGGTGGAGTGTACTAAACCGACGAGTTCCATGCAATCTGTTTCTATTCCGGTTCACAGACTCGCCAGACGCCTGCCAATTTTGCGGGCTGGATTAGCCTGCGTTCTTCGAAGAAACGGTGTGTGTGTGTGGTTGCAATCTCGGTTCCAATATCTAAAGGAGCTGCACCTTGCATCCTGGCAGCCCTTCACACCCACCATCTTCATATTTTGATACTCTGAGCTTCGTGGACTGGGTAGGGCTGAAGATGTATTGGTTGGGTGACTCCTAGACCTGGCCAAGCTGGCGATAGAAACATAGAAACATAGAAAATAGGTGCAGGAGTAGGCCATTCAGCCCTTCGAGCCTGCACCGCCATTCAATATGATCATGGCTGATCATCCTGTACATGCCTTCTCTCCATACCCCCTGATCCTTTTAGCCACAAGGGCCACATCTAACTCCCTCGTAAATATAGCCAATGAACTGTGGCTTCAACTACCTTCTGTGGCAGAGAATTCCACAGATTCACCACTTTCTGTGTGAAAAATCTTTTTCTCACCTCAGTCCTAAAAGATTTCCCCCTTATCCTTAAACTGTGACCCCTTGTTCTGGACTTCCCCAACATCGGGAACAATCTTCCTGCATCTAGCCTGCCCAACCACTTAAGAATTTTGTAAGTTTCTATAAGATCCCCTCTCAATCTTCTAAATTCTAGCGAGGACAAGCAGAGTCTATCCAGTCTTTCTTCATATGAAAGTCCTGACATCCCAGGAATCAGTCTGGTGAACCTTCTTTGTACTCCCTCTATGGCAAGAATGTCTTTCCTCAGATTAGGAGACCAAAGCTGTACGCAATATTCCAGGTGTGGTCTCACCAAGACCCTGTACAACTGCAGTGGAACTTCCCTGCTCCTATACTCAAATCCTTTTGCTCTGAATGCTTATATACCATTCGCTTTCTTCACTGCCTGCTGCACCTGCATGCCTACTTTCAATGACTGGTGTACCATGACACCTAGGTCTCGTTGCATCTCCCCTTTTCCTAATCGGCCGCCATTCAGATAATAATGGTGGTGATGGTGATGATAATGAATGGTGATGCGTGAGTCGTGGAGCCAGGCGGTAGAAGACTCCGCCCGAGCCGGCTGCCTGTCCTTATTCTGATGTTAGCTCTGCACCTGGTTGGTACTAGAGAGGGATTTTGCGCTATCCTCGGACACACTGGGAGACTTCAGGGATCGCTGGGCGCCACGGGGGATGGAATGCAGCTTTAATAAGAATGACAAAATAGATTTTTAAGAATATTTTCTATAAGTATTATGGCGGGGGTCTGTGTGTATTGTTTTGTATTCTACATATTATTGTAAATAATTGATTAATTGTATTATTGGTTAAATAAAATGGTCAAGTACTGCGGATGTGGGTTGAGCTCACTTGAGTTGAGTTTCGTGAGGTATGATTTACAGTTATTTTAGTTTAGTTTTGTTTGGGGAATCTGAGGATTTGTTAATCTGAGGAAAGACATTCTTGTTCATCAGACTGATTCCTGGGATGTCAGGACTTTCATATGAAGAAAGACTGGATAGACTCGGCTTGTACTCGCTAGAATTTAGAAGATTGAGGGGGGATCTTATAGAAACTTACAAAATTCTTAAGGGGTTGGACAGGCTAGATGCAGGAAGATTGTTCCAGATGTTGGGGAAGTCCAGAACACGGGGTCACAGTATAAGGATAAGGGGGAAATCTTTTAGGACCGAGATGAGCAAAACATTTTTCACACAGAGAGTGGTGAATCTGTAGAATTCTCTGCTAATATATATCTCCTCTTTAGTGCCTTACATTACAATTTTGTGCAATTTAGTTTCATTTAGCTTAGTTTAGTGGGATGCATTTCAGTTTAGATTATTTTAGTGCAGTTCAGCTGGGTTTGGGTTAGTTTGATTCAGTAACCTGTAGCTAGTACTCACAAATCTAGGAATCATTGTAAACATACACTATTTCTAAAATCTGCACACAATTCTTGTATTAGGGAGACCATAACGGACGCAATATACACAAAGAAAATTACTGTGTGGCTGCCTCATGACTTTCCTGACTATGCGATGTTTTTTAGTTTGGGAAGGTTTGGGCCCGATCCGAGAACATGCTGTCTTATGCCCCTGCCCCACCTACGAAACCTGAACGGAAACCTCTGGAAATCTTGCGCCCCACCCAAGGTTTCCGTGCAGTTCCCGGAGGTTTTTGTTAGTCTCCCTAATGTTCGAAAGTGGTTTCCACTTCCTATATGTTCCTGCGATTACTTTTAAAAATTCGAAACCGTCTGCGACTAAAAATAGGTTGCCGTTTTAAAAATCGGTAATTTTTTAGTCGAAGCCGATTGCGATGCTAGTTGAAGGTGGTTGCCGGAGATTGCAGGTGGTTTTCACAGGTTGCAGGTAGTGGAAGGTAAGACCTTCCGAACCACCTTCAACTAGCATCGCAACTGGCTTTGACTAAAATATTACCGATTTTTAAAACGGCAACCTATTTTTAGTCGCAGCCGGTTTTGAATTTTTTGAAATAATCGCAGGAACATAGAAGACGTGGAAACCACTTTCGATCATTAGGGAGACTAACAAAAACCTCCGGGAACCGCACGGAAACCTTGGGTGGGACGGAACGTCTCCAGAGGTCAAATATCTAAAGGGTCAAATATCTAAAGGGGCTGCTACTTGCCCTCTGGCTGCAGCAGAGAAACATAGAAACATAGAAAATAGGTGCAGGAGTAGGCCATTCGGCCCTTCGAGCCAGCACCGCCATTCAATATGATCATGGCTGATCATCCAACTCAGTATCCCGTACCTGCCTTCTCTCCATACCCCCTGATCCCTTTAGCCACAAGGGCCACATCTCACTCCCTCTTAAATATAGCCAATGAACTGGCCTCAACTACCTTCTGTGGCAGAGAATTCGACAGATTCACCACTCTCTGTGTGATAAATGTTTTTCTCATCTTGGTCCTAAAAGACTTCCCCCTTATCCTTAAACTGTGACCCCTTGTTCTGGACTTCCCCAACATCGGGAACAATCTTCCTGCATCTAGCCTGTCCAATCCCTTAAGAATTCTGAAACTTTCTATAAAATCCCCCCTCAATCTTCTAAATTCTAGCGAGCACACACCCACCATCCCCATATTTGGATACCTTGAGCATCGGGGACTGGTTAGCGCTTATGATGTCCTGGTTGGGTTACTCCTAGGCCAGGCCAAGCTGGCTATCCGCGAGTCACGGCGCCAGGCGGAAGAGAACTCCGCCCGAGCTTGCTGCGTGCCCCTTTTCCAGGGTTACGTCCACGACCGCGTGGTACTAGAGAGGGATTACGCGCTGTCCATGGGCACGCTGTTAAGCCTCTGTCCCACTTAGGAAACCTGAACGGAAACCACTGGAGACTTTGCGTCCCACCCAAGGCTTCCGTGCAGTTCCCGGAAGTTCCCGGAGGTTTTTGTCAGTCTCCCTGCCTGCTTCCACTACCTGCAACCTCCAGCAACCTCCGGGAACCACACGGAAACCTTGGGTGGGGCGCAAAGTCTCCAGAGGTTTCTGTTCAGGTTTCCTAAGTGGGACAGGGGCGGACCGATGACAAGTGTGCATGACAACAAACACTTTTATTTCCTCCCACTCCCACCCCCCCCCCCCCCCGAGGGTTGTGCTCCTTCAGCCGCTTACATCTTGGTGGTGCTCGGTTTCAGATTGCCCAGTCACCTATGGCTTGTATGGGAATATGACCCCCACGCTCCCGTCTCCAACTGAGGGACGGTGCGGGTCATTTTCCCACACAAGCAATAGGTGACTGGGCAATCTGAACCCAAACACCAAGTTGTAAGCGGCGGAAGGTGTGCATCCCTCGGCACAGCCCCCAATCTCTTACAGACACCCTCCACGGGCTGTAGGTTGGATGGAGCGGAGGTGTGGGACAATTTTCATCCCTCCACAGTGATGTGATGAACGAAATATGCACTATCCAAATTACTGTGTGGCTGCCTCATGACTTTCCTGACTATGGGATGTATTTTTAGGTTGTGAAGGTGAAGGCCCAATCTGAGAACATGCTATCTTAGATTTTCTTTCTCCATCAATGCGTTGATCTGCTCAGCGTTTCACCTGCACTGTTGATTTATTCAATAATGCGCCCACATCTTCCATTAAATTGTGCAAATTTGAGTCCGTTATTTCAAGGCTGGTTAAAATATTAGCAAGCGGCTGTATCAGGCCAATGAGTCAGAGAGGAACTCATTCGGGGTCATTCTCCAACATTCTATAACCAAGAATTAAAGTATTCGACTGAGTTAAAATGTTTATTCCCGAATGAATTTCTGCAAACATTATTCACCCCAGCCTATTTCTCCTACAGGAACGTCAGATGGATATGAAAGAAACGGTGGCTACGGTAAATTAATCGTTGTTCAATATATTCTTAATTTTATTCCCAAGACACTGAAGGATATGTGACAGTCAATGTTGAAGTAACGCAGAAGGGCAGAGTACCAGGGTTAATGTTTCATATCGGCGACTTGTCAGTAGAAACCCCGTCAGTGAGAGGAGAGGAATTCCCTCACAGTTGGCTGTAAATGGAGGAAAGGGGTAGTGAGTTAAGCTCTGTGCCTTTTGTCCGTGGGACAGCCCCCCCCCCCCCCCCCAGCGGAGTCCCCTCTAAGCGGTGATTGTCCCCCTTTGCATCAGGGACCTGGGGTGGAGTGTACTAAACCGACGAGTTCCATGCAATCTGTTTCTATTCCGGTTCACAGACTCGCCAGACGCCTGCCAATTTTGCGGGCTGGATTAGCCTGCGTTCTTCGAAGAAACGGTGTGTGTGTGTGGTTGCAATCTCGGTTCCAATATCTAAAGGGGCTGCACCTTGCATCCTGGCAGCCCTTCACACCCACCATCTTCATATTTTGATACTCTGAGCTTCGTGGACTGGGTAGGGCTGAAGATGTATTGGTTGGGTGACTCCTAGACCTGGCCAAGCTGGCGATAGAAACATAGAAACATAGAAAATAGGTGCAGGAGTAGGCCATTCAGCCCTTCGAGCCTGCACCGCCATTCAATATGATCATGGCTGATCATCCTGTACATGCCTTCTCTCCATACCCCCTGATCCTTTTAGCCACAAGGGCCACATCTAACTCCCTCTTAAATATAGCCAATGAACTGTGGCTTCAACTACCTTCTGTGGCAGAGAATTCCACAGATTCACCACTTTCTGTGTGAAAAATCTTTTTCTCACCTCAGTCCTAAAAGATTCCCCCCTTATCCTTAAACTGTGACCCCTTGTTCTGGACTTCCCAAACATCGGGAACAATCTTCCTGCATCTAGCCTGTCCAACCACTTAAGAATTTTGTAAGTTTCTATAAGGTCCCCCCTCAATCTTCTAAATTCTAGCGAGGACAAGCAGAGTCTGTCCAGTCTTTCTTCATATGAAAGTCCTGACATCCCAGTAATCAGTCTGGTGAACCTTCTTTGTACTCCCTCTATGGCAAGAATGTCTTTCCTCAGATTAGGAGACCAAAGCTGTACGCAATACTCCAGGTGTGGTCTCACCAAGACCTTGTACAACTGCAGTGGAACTTCCCTGCTCCTATACTCAAATCCTTTTGCTCTGAATGCTTACATACCATTCGCTTTCTTCACTGCCTGCTGCACCTGCATGCCTACTTTCAATGACTGGTGTACCATGACACCTAGGTCTCGTTGCATCTCCCCTTTTCCTAATCGGCCGCCATTCAGATAATAATGGTGGTGATGGCGATGATAATGAATGGTGATGCGTGAGTCGTGGAGCCAGGCGGTAGAAGACTCCGCCCGAGCCGGCTGCCTGTCCTTATTCTGAGGTTACCTCTGCACCTGGTTGGTACTAGAGAGGGATTTTGCGCTATCCTCGGACACACTGGGAGACTTCAGGGATCGCTGGGCGCCACGGGGGATGGAATGCAGCTTTAATAAGAATGACAAAATAGATTTTTAAGAATATTTTCTATAAGTATTATGGCGGGGGTCTGTGTGTATTGTTTCGTATTCTACATATTATTGTAAATAATTGATTAATTGTATTATTGGTTAAATAAAATGGTCAAGTACTGCGGATGTGGGTTGAGCTCACTTGAGTTGAGTTTCGTGAGGTATGATTTACAGTTATTTTAGTTTAGTTTTGTTTGGGGAATCTGAGGATCTGTTAATCTGAGGAAAGACATTATTGTTCATCAGACTGATTCCTGGGATGTCAGGACTTTCATATGAAGAAAGACTGTGTGGCACTGCATTTGCAACATAACAATGCCCTGTCACAAATATACTGTTTCCTTAAAATACACCAGTGCCTTGGTTGTGGCAAAAACAGGTAGATTTAACTGGCCTTTGCAGACCTCTTACTATCTGTAGTCAGGATATCTTTGCTGCGCTTGTCATGTTTGACTTCAATCTTGTTTAAAAGGAGGTGTGTGCCATCCTTTAAATGTGGGTTAGTCCGCAAGCTTTCCAGTCTGAAGAAAGTTCAGCCCATGTGGGCTGGGCCACCCCAGAATAAAGGGAGCATCAATAGCCCATCGTCCTTGTTTCCACAAACTGTTCACAGTCAATCAAATGTATCCAGCGACGATGATCTTCAATCTTTACAGCAGTTCATGTTGTTAGCAACACTTGGTTGTTCTTTCAATACAGTCTCAATTTCTTCTTGTCCCAGCACCCCCGTCATCGTATAGCTTTTATGGCCTTGGTCACTGGTTTCCAGCAAAAACTCTTCCAACCTGGGAATGTAGATCTGGCAAGACATGGGTTAATTGCCGTCCATACATAATTAGTTAATTGCCCAGGGCCTGTAAGTGGCTTCCCCCCACTCTCCAGGGGATGGACACAGTAGCTTTTCCTGTATCAATAAAAAGTTGTGAATCTTGTTCCCAGCTGAGTTTCTCCAGCACTTTTGTCTTCCTTTGATCCTCCAGTATCTCAGTTCCTTCTTAACACTTCCCTGTGAACTTATTATTTAATCCAATTATATCCGAAGAGGCTCTCCCCACCTAAATATTCAATTCTCCAAATATGTTCTCTTCCCCAATCTACTTTATCTACTCACCTTTTATCCCTCATTGTGAGTTCCCTCAAACCCCCTTTTGTAAGTCATAATACAATTTTTCATCTACCATCATTTCCCTCAAACAGCCCATGCTTCAAAATCTTTTTGTTTGCTTGAAAACAGTAATATTGCTTCATTTGCATTTTAAAAGACAACCTCTGTTATCATATCAAAACAATCTTTCCCAAAAGAACTCACTCAGAATCAGTAATCAATAATACATTTTCTTTTTCTCTGTGATTTTGACATTTCCAATCTCATTTAACACTTTAATCGGGATGATTCTTTTTTAAACTTGGTTCAAAAGATTTATAATCAACCAACATTTTATCATTCGAGTATAGCTCCGCCCCCCATTCATGCCTGTTTCTTCACGGAGCACACCATAAACTGTCCATTTGCATTTTAAAGGACAAACTTCTTAAAGCGACACACAACTTTGCTCATTGCTTCGAATTTCACACATTCCACATACAAAAAACAGTTCCTGCGATTACTTCAAAAAATTCGAAACCGTCTGCGACTAAAAATAGGTTGCCGTTTTAAAAATCGGTAATTTTTTAGTCGAAGCCGGTTGCGATGCTAGTTGAAGGTGGTTACCGGAGATTGCAGGTGGTTTTCAGAGGTTGCAGGTAGTGGAAGGTAAGACCTTCCGAACCACCTTCAACTAGCATCGCAACTGGCTTTGACTAAAAAATTACCGATTTTTAAAACGGCAACCTATTTTTAGTCGCAGCCGGTTTTGAATTTTTTGAAATAATCGCAGGAACATAGAAGAAGTGGAAACCACTTTCGATCATTAGGGAGACTAACAAAAACCTCCGGGAACCGCACGGAAACCTTGGGTGGGGCGCAAGATCTCCAGAGGTCAAATATCTAAAGGGTCAAATATCTAAAGGGGCTGCTACTTGCCCTCTGGCTGCAGCAGAGAAACATAGAAACATAGAAAATAGGTGCAGGAGTAGGCCATTCGGCCCTTCGAACCAGCACCGCCATTCAATATGATCATGGCTGATCATCCAACTCAGTATCCCGTACCTGCCTTCTCTCCATACCCCCTGATCCCTTTAGCCGCAAGGGCCACATCTCACTCCCTCTTAAATATAGCCAATGAACTGGCCTCAACTACCTTCTGTGGCAGATAATTCGACAGATTCACCACTCTCTGTGTGATAAATGTTTTTCTCATCTTGGTCCTAAAAGACTTCCCCCTTATCCTTAAACTGTGAACCCTTGTTCTGGACTTCCCCAACATCGGGAACAATCTAGCCTGTCCAACCCCTTAAGAATTCTGAAACTTTCTATAAGATCCCCCCTCAATCTTCTAAATTCTAGCGAGCACCCACCCACCATCCCCATATTTGGATACCTTGAGCATCGGGGACTGGTTAGCGCTTATGATGTCCTGGTTGGGTTACTCCTAGGCCAGGCCAAGCTGGCTATCCGCGAGTCACGGCGCCAGGCGGAAGAGAACTCCGCCCGAGCTTGCTGCGTGCCCCTTTTCCAGGGTTACGTCCACGACCGCGTGGTACTAGAGAGGGATTACGCGCTGTCCATGGGCACGCTGTTAAGCCTCTGTCCCACTTAGGAAACCTGAACGGAAACCACTGGAGACTTTGCGTCCCACCCAAGGCTTCCGTGCAGTTCCCGGAAGTTCCCGGAGGTTTTTGTCAGTCTCCCTGCCTGCTTCCACTAGCTGCAACCTCCAGCAACCTCCGGGAACCACACGGAAACCTTGGGTGGGGCGCAAAGTCTCTAGAGGTTTCTGTTCAGGTTTCGTAAGTGGGACAGGGGCGGTACGGATGGTAAAATAGTTATTCAAGAATATTAGTTTTACTTCAATTGTGGTGGTGGATTTATTTGTATTGTTTTGTATTCTACATATTAATGTAAATAATTAAATAAATGTATTATTGGTTAAGTAAAGGGTTTAGCACTGCGCATGTTGGGGCGAGTTGATTTGGGTTGAGTTGAGTGTGGTTTGGTTTTACTGTCGTTTGATTCACTTTAGTATGTTAGTTTAGTATAGTTTCGATTAGTTCAGTCTGGTGCAGTATATCACAGTTCTGTACAGTTTAGTTTAGTGCAGTTTAGTTTAGTTTAATTTAGCATTGTTTAATTTAGTGCATTTTAGTTTAGATTATTTCAGTGCAGTTCAGATTAGTTTGGTTCAGTTTGGATTAGTTTGGTTTAGTAACCTGCAGCTAGTACTCACTAATCTATGAGTCATTCTGGTAAACATACACTTTCTAATACTTTCACGTCCTTCTTGTATTAGGGAGACCATAACTTAACACAATACATCCTAAACGAATTGCTGTGAGGATGCATAATAAATTCTCTGACTATGGGATGTAGTTTTAGTTTGCATGGGTTTGGGCCCGATCCTAAAACACGCTGTCTGTCTAATGCCCTGTCCCACTTAGGAAACATGAACGGAAACCTCTGGAGACCTTGCGCTCCACCCAAGGTTTCCGTGCGGTTCCCGGAGGTTTTTGTCAGTCTCCCTACCTGCATCCACTACCTGCAACCTCCAGCAACCACCTGCAACCTCCGGGAACCGGAAGGAAACCTTGGGTGGGGCGCAAATTCTCCAGAGGTTTCCGTTCAGGTTTCCTAAGAGGGACAGGGGCATTTTATCTGAGGCGCCCACGCCCCCCACCTCGTGGCCTACTAACTGGATTGGCGCGGCCTTTCCTACCGGACCGGACCAGAGCTTCAGTAGCGGCGGCGGCGAGGCGCTGGAAACATCGCGGAGCGGTGCGGGCAAGGCCTTGCCTGGACCGCCGCTTGGAACCCCGGAGTGTTGGGCCGCTGCTCCAACATCGCGGAGCTGTGGGTGCGGAGCTCCCAACGCAGGCGGCGCTGACCTCGACATCGCGGAGTCCTGGGACCTTTGCCGGGGGTCGCCAGCGCGAATCTCCGCCCAGCGCGGCCTGCGGATATCGGGAGCCGCGGACATCGGTGGAAGTTGGCCGATTCAGAGTTCCAGGCCACTGATGATGTACCCCCGTTCAACGTCGGGGTTCCATTGTTCCCGCCGAGAGGGCCCGAACAACCGGCCGCCCGTAGTGGCGATTGCGGGGGACTCGGGAGGCCACGACCACGTATGAACATTGGGGAACACCGGTGAGGAGGATGACTGGACGTTGGTTCCTTCCCTTTCAGTGGGGAACTTTGGTGCCGCTGTGGGGATGTTTGTGTTGTGGAATATCGTGGTCTGTGTTTTTGTGGGGTTTTTAAATTATTATTTGTATGACTAAGGGAAAAATAATTTTGTTGTCGCTTAATTTAGGACAATGACAATAAATTAAATTAAATTAAATCAAATCAAATCAAATCATCAGGCCAGGAACTCATGAGGAAGTCATGAGGGGTCATTCTCCAATATTCCTCAGATAATAAATAAATTGTATCCGGCTGAGTTAAAATGTTCATTTCTGAATTAAATCCTGCAAAAATTATTCATGCCAGTCCGTTTCTCCAACAGGATACTAATCGTCATCTTGATATGAAAACGATGGTGAAAATTGTAAATTTATTGTGTTCAATGTACAGTTTGTTTTAGTGCAGTTTAGTTTAATTTAGCATTGTTTAATTTAGTGCATTTTAGTTTAGATTATGGTAAATATATTGTGTTCAATGTACAATTTAGTTTAGTGCAGTTTAGTTTAGTTTAATTTAGCATTGTTTAATTTAGTGCATTTTAGTTTAGATTATTTCAGTGCAGTTCAGATTAGTTAGTCTTCACTGTTTTCACAAAACACTGAAGGACAGGTGACAGTTAATGTTTTCATAATGCAGAAGTTTAATGTTTCATGTCGATGTCCTGCCAGCAGAAACCCTGTCAGAGAGAATTCCCTCACCTTTGGCTGTTCATGGAGTGAATGGATATTAAATTAAGCAGGAATCCTAGCATTCAACACTGGGGATATTGAATTGAGTTTGGATGTATTGGGCTGAGTTGAATTCACTTGGGTTGATTTGAGTGGAGTGGAGTGGAGTGGAGTTGAGTGGAGTTGTGATGAGTGGAGTGGAGTGGAGTGGAATTGTGATGAGTGGAGTGGAGTGGTGATAAGTGGAGTGGAGTGGTGATGAGTGGAGTTGAGTGGAGTTGAGTGGTGTGGAGTGGGGTGGGGTGGAGTGGGGTGGGGGTGAAGTGGAGTGGGGTGGAGTGGAGTGGGGTGGAGTGGAGTGGGATGAGGTGGAGTGGAGTGGAGTTGAGTGGAATTGTGATGAGTGGAGTGGAGTGGTGATAAGTGGAGTGGAGTGGTGATGAGTGGAGTGGGTTGGAGTGGGGTGGAGTGGAGTGGGGTGGAGTGGAGTGGAGTGGGATGGGGTGGAGTGGAGTGGGGTGGAGTGGAGTGGGGTGGGGTGGAGTGGAGTGGAGTGGAGTTGAGTTGAGTGGTGTGGAGTGGGGTGGAGTGGAGTGGGTGGGGTGGAGTGGAGTGGGGTGGGTGGAGTGGGGTGGGGTGGGGTTGTGTAGTGTTGAGTGGAGTTGAGTTGAGTGTTATGGAGGGGAGTTGAGTTACGTTAAGTTAAGTTGGGTTGGGTTGAAATTAGTTGAGTTGTGTTGGATCGGGTTCGGTTCAGTTGACTTTAAATTAGTTTAGTGTAGTTTAGTTTTGTGTAGTTTCGCACAGTTCAGTTTAATTTAATTTAGCTTAGTTTAATTTAGTGCATTTCAGTTTGGATTATTTATGTGCTGTTTATTTTCGTTTAATGCTGTTCAGATTAGTGCAGTTGAGTTTAGCACAGTTTGTTTGAGAACAGTCTAGTCAATGCAACTTAGTTTAAATTAGTGCAGTTTAGTTAAGTTTAGTGCCGTTCAGTTTAGTGCATTTTAATTTAATTTATCTTAGTTTAGTGTTGTTTATCTTAGATTAATTTAGATTAGTTATCCAGCATGACAACGTGCTCTTCCACCCACCGAGTCCGCGCCAACCAACAATCATCCGTTCTCACTAGTTCTGTTATCCCAGATTAATTAACTTACAAACCTGCACTTCTCTGGAGTGTAGGGGGAAACTAAAGTACCCAGGGAAAACCCACGCGGTCACAGCGAGAGTGGACAAACTCTGAACAGACAGCACGCGTTGTCAGGATCGAACCCGGGTCTCTGGCACTGTAAAGCAGTAAAGGGCCTGTCCCACGAGCATGCAACCTGCATGCGGCAAGCGTGATCTAAAGGGCCGGTCCTACCAGCATGCGCCTGCATGCGGCAAGCGCGACCTAACGTGGTTGCTTGAGCCGTATGGCATGCGACAAGCGTGACCAAACCAGAAGAGGGAGCCGCGCGGAGGTCGGGTGAGTGAAACGGCGTCGAGACGTTGCACACGCCCGTCGATGCGGTGCGTACGGCGTCGAGGTGGCTGCGGGCCGGCAGGCCGTTGCCGCACGGAATTTTTTAACACGGTCCGCACAACTCCATACGGCTCCGTCAATCGAAGTGGGACCGGCCCCGCGAGGCCGTACGGCTCAAGCGACCACGTTAGGTCGCGCTTGCCACATGCAGTCGCATGCTGGTGGGACAGGCCCTTTAGGTCGCACTCGCTGCATGCAGGTCGCATTCTGGTGGGACAGGCCCTTTACTCTACCGCTGCTATGCTGATGTACAGCATGTCGTCTCGTGCAATCCTTGCTGCAGTCGACGGCTGGCTTTCCAGGAAGCTGCAACAAATGTAAGAGAAATACAAGAGCAGAAGCACACATGGTCTGACATCTTCTCCTGTCCCAATGAAATGTTATTGTTATGAAACTCTGCAGAATTCCTGCCAGACAGCCTACCATTGCCAGAATAGTATTTTCCCATCTCGGTGCATGGTGGCACAGCAGTAGATTTGCTGCCTTACAGCGCCAGAGAACCTGGTTCGATAGTGTCCACGGTTGCTGTCTGTACGGACTTGTGCGTTCTCCCCATGAGCCACGATGGTTTCCTCCAGGTGCTCCAGATTCCTGCCACATAACAAATACCTTCAGGTTTGTAGTTAATTTGGCTTGGTGTCATTGCAAATTGTCCCTAGTATTAATTGTCTCAAGTCAAGTCAAGTCAAGTTTATTCGTCACACACACATACGAGATGTGCAGTGAAATGAAAAGTGGCAATGCTCGCGGACTTTGTGCAAAAAGACAAATAAAACAAACAACCAAACAAACTACAAACAGAATGGAACAGAATCACATATTATTTTACATATTAAATATTGTCGGCAGAAGGAAAAAGGGAAAAAAACAGCAATTTTTTAAAAAGCAGTAGAATGGTTCAGTAAAGTTAGTCCCTGGTGAGATTGGAGTTTACAGTCCTAATGGCCTCTGGGAAGAAACTCCTCAACCTCTCCATTCTCACAGCTTGGCAACGGAGGCGTTTGCCTGACCGTAGCAGCTGGAACAGTCCGTTGCAGGGGTGGATTGGGTCTCCCATGATTTTATTGGCTCTGGAGTTGCACCTCCTGATGTATAGTTCCTGCAGGGGGGCGAGTGAAGTTCCCATAGTGCGTTCGGCCGAACGCACTACTCTCTGCAGAGCCTTCTTGTCCTGGGCAGAGCAATTCCCAAAAGCAGATGGTCGCTTGAGCCATCTTTTCTTCAGACTAAAGAAGGATTCGACCCGAAACGTTGCCTAGTTCTTTCGCTCCATAAATGCTGCCTCACCCGCTGAGTTTCTCCAGCATTTTTATCTACCATTAAAAGTTTTTTTGTTTTTTTTTGCAGGCAAACTGTTCCATTGTATTCAACACCCTACAAAATGCGTTGCTGTTACTACTTAGCATGGACGTCATGAACCCATTTATTGTTCATTCTTACTGTGATTTGAAAAGACGGCTTTAAACGCAATCATCTTCGCAAAATAAAAGATATCAATAAAATGTGGGTGCCTGTTTTATTGCAATGTGGAGGGATGCAGGTAAAATAGCATGTCGGAATATTAGGGGGAATGGGGAGAAGGCAGGAGAATGGGGTTAGGAAGGAGAGATACATCAGCCTGAATGGAGGAGTAGACTTGATGGGTCGAATGGCCTAATTCTGATCCCATCGATTATGAAAACATAGCGTTTCTTGCATTATAGACAATAGACAATAGGTGCAGGAGTAGGCCATTTGGCCCTTCGAGCCAGCACCACCATTCAATGTGATCATGGCTGATCATCCCCAATCAGTACCCTGTTACTGCATTCACCCCATATCCCCTGACTCCGCTATTTGTAAGAGCTCTAAGCATCCAGAGAACCTGCCTCCACCGCCCTCCGAGGCAGAGAATTCCACAAACTCACCACTCTCTGTGAGAAAAAAGTGTTTCCTTGTCTCCATTCTAAATGGCTTACTCCTTATTCTTAAAATGTGGCCCCTGGTTCTGGACTCCCCCAACATCTGGAACATGTTTCCTGCCTCTAGTGCGTCCAAGCCCTTAATAATCTTATATGTTTCAATTAGATACCCTCTCATCCTTCTAAACTCCAGAGGGTACAAGCCCAGCTGCTCCATTTTCTCAGCATATGACAGTCCCGCCATCCCGGGAATTAACCTTGTAAACCTACGCTGCGCTCCCTCAATAGCAAGAATGTCCTTCCTCAAATAAGGGGACCAAAACTGCACACAATACTCCAAGTGTGGACGCACTAGGGCTCTGTACAACTGCAGAAGGACCTCTTTGCTCCTATACTCAACTCCTCTTGTTATGAAAGCCAACATGCCATTAGCTTTCTTCACTGCCTGCTGTACCTGTATTCTGACTTTCATTGACTGATGAACAAGGACCCCCAGATCCCGTTGTACTTCCCCTTTTCCCAACTTGACGTCATTTAGATAATAATCTGCCTTCCTGTTTTTGCTACCAAAGTGGATAACCTCACATTTATCCGCATTAAACTTCATCTGCCATGCATCTGCCAACTCCCCCAACCTGTCCAAGTCACCCTGCATTCTCATTGCATCCTCCTCACAGTTCACACTGGCACCCCGCTTTGTGCCATCTGCAAATTTGCTAATGTTACTTTGAATCCCTTCATCCAAATCATTGGTGTATATTGTAAATAGCTGCGGTCCCAGCACCGAGCCTTGCAGTACCCCACTAGTCACTGCCTGCCATTCTGAAAGGGACCCGTTAATCCCTACTCTTTGTTTCCTGTCTGCCAACCACTTCTCTATCCATGTCAGCACTCAACCCTCAATACCATGTGCCCTAATTTTGCCTGCTAATCTCCTATGTGGGACCTTATCAAATGTTTTCTAAAAGTCCAGGTACACTACATCCACTGGCTCTCCCTTGTACATTTTCCTAGTTACAACTTCAAAAAATTCCAGAAGCTTAGTCAAGCATGATTTCCCCTTTGTAAATCCATGCTGACTCGGACTGATCCTGTTACTTCTATCCATATGTGCGGCTATCTCATCTTTTATAATTGACACCAGCATCTTCCCCAGCACGATGTCAGGCTAACTGGTCGATAATTCCTCGTTCATTCTCTCCCGCATTTCTTAAAATGTGGGATAACATTAGCCAACACAACCCAAATTTCCACCAGCCTGGCTGTGTGGCAATAAATTATATCTAATCTATCTAATCTAATCCTCCAAGACGCAGGAACTGATCCCGAGTCTGCAGAACATTGGAAAATTATCGCCAATGCCTCCACGATTTCTAGAGCCACTTCCTGAAGTACCCTGGGATGCAGACCATCAGGTCCTGGGGATTCATCAGCCTTCAGTTCCATCAGTCTACCCAACATCATAGAAACATAGAAACATAGAAAATAGGTGCAGGAAGAGGCCATTCGGTCCTTCGAGCCAGCACCACCATTCATTGTGATCATGGCCGATCGTCCCCTATTAATAACCCGTGCCTGCCTTCTCCCCATATCCCTTGACTCCACTAGCCCCTAGAGCTCTATCCAACTCTGTCTTAAATCCCTCCAGTGATTTGGCCTCCACTGCCCTCTGTGGCAGGGAATTACATAAATTCACAACTCTCTGGGTGAAAAAGTTTTTTCTCACCTCGGTCTTAAATGACCTCCCCTTTATTCTAAGACTGTGGCCCCTGGTTCTGGACTCGCCCAACATTGGGAACATTTTTCCTGCATCTAGCTTGCCCAGTCCTTTTATAATGTTATATGTTTCCATAAGATCCCCCTCATCCTTCTTAATTCCAGTGAATACAAACCTAGTCTTTTCAACCTTTCCTCATATGACAGTCCCGCCATCCCAGGGATCATTCTCGTGAACCTACGCTGCACTGCCTCAATCACAATGATGTCTTTCCTCAAATTAGGAGATCAAAACTGTACACAATACTCCAGATGTGGTCTCCCCAGAGACTTATACAACAGCAGAAGAACCGCTATACTCTTATACCGAAATCCTCTTGTTTTGAAGGCCAACATTCCATTAGCTTTCTTCACTGCCTGCTGTACCTGTATGCCAACTTTCAATGACCGGTGTACAAGGACGCCCAGGTCTTGCTGAACCTCCCCCTTACCTGACCTAACCCCATTGAGATAATAATCTGCCCTCTTGTTTTTGCCGCCAAAGTGGAAAACCTCACATTGATCCATATTATACTGCATCTGCCACGCATCTGCCCACTCACTCAACCTGTCCCGGTCACCCTGCAACCTCCTAACATCATCTTCACAGTTCACACTGCCACCCAGCTTTGTGTCATCCGAAAACTTGCTAGTGTTGCTCCTAATTCCCTCTTCCAAATCATTAATAGATATGGTAAACAGTTGCGATCCCAACACCGAGCCTTGCGGCACTCCATTCGACACTGCCTGCCATTCTGAAAGAGACCCGTTCACTCCTACACTTTGCTTCCGGACTGCCAACCAATTTTCTATCCATGTCAGCACCTTACCCCCAATACCATGTGCTCTCATTTTAGTCACCAGTCTCCCGTGCGGGACCTTATCAAAAGCTTTCTGAAAGGCTAGATACCCTACATCCACTGGCACCCCTTCATCCATTTTACTTGTCACATCCTCAAAAAAATCCAGAACATGAGTCAAGCATGATTTCCCTTTCATAAATCCATGTTGACTTGGACTAATCATTTTACTGCTATCCAAATGCCCCATTATTAGATTCAGATTCAGATTCAGAAAACTTTATTGTCTGTCGCAACAGAAAATCTTCTTTGACGTGGCTCCACATACAAACAGGACAATGTACTGACAAGCAGTCATACAACACAGACTTCTGCGAGCACACGATCTATCCCTCGTCCAAATTAGTTTAGAGAGGAATTGCAAACATTTGTTATACGTGTCGTGTCATACGGATGTTGGACTATAAACAGAACACTTCCCACTTAATGATATAGGGGATGCACTATTTCTTGGTACTATCTCTTCAGGCCTCAGTGATCATGACCAACGTACGACCAGACAGTCCGAGCCCTAGGTAAGGCCTTCTCAGACTATTAATCAAAGATTTGATTCGATCATGCAGTAGATGGTCCTCCCAATCACAGGGTGAACCTGAAAAAGCTACTTTTATAACTACTAAACCAGGTTCGCTTCTTAATAAACAGACACCACACAAACTGTTTGGTAGACGAGTTCACAATTTTACTTAACAACTTTGCTCATTGCTTCGAATTTCACACATTCCACATACAAAAAATATTGCTTTACAATCAGTACATATACAAAAACATTGTTTTACCAGCAGTATATAATTTCATCTTCAAAGACGTCTCTTTGTAATTTACTTTCCCTTTTTCTGACAAGACTTCTGTTTACAAAAATCCTGGTTACCTAACCCTAATTGGACATTGATCCAGATCATGATTAGTCAGACTCCCCTTGACCTTTCAGTCTCCCTAGCTCTTTCCTCATTTCTCCATCAAATTTCCCTTCATCCCCAATTTTTTTTATAACATGTCAGAAAAAGGATTTACCTCCGGGGTAATTTTGTTTTGCAATCCCCATTGACTTTCCACCATCCCAGATGCCTGTGGGTGGTGTACACAGTGAAATCGCTGGAGAATATTACAATGTGCACATTTTTCCTTATTAATAGTGGTTAAAATGAGGACCATTGTCTGAGCTTATGACAGTAAGTAGGCCAAACCTGGGAATAAATTCTCTTAACAACAATGTTACCATAGTTTCAGCAGTATTATTAGTGGTTGGTAGAGCTTCACTCCACCTGCTAAATAAATCTAAAATCACTAAGCAATATTTATAACACTGGGCCCTTGGCATTTCAATAAAATCAATCTGTATGCATTCAAACGATCGTGATGGCATTGGCGTCACCGCTGAGGGTATCTTAATTAATTTGCCTGGATAACTTTGTTGGCAAATTTTACATTCAGAGGCCTGCCACCACGTTTCCTTTGTTATCCTATCATTCCCTCCTTACCAGCATGGGTAAGACGAGTAAAAATGTATCGAATACACCAACTTGTCCAAGCGGGGTGTGCTGAATCAATGGCACAGTCCTCTTGTTTCCATAGTTATTATTATATATGAGAGGCGTCCCTCTGTAATGTACATACCTCCTTCATGTTTGGCAGGACCGTTCTATTTGCTAGCATCTGTTTACGTGCTGTCACTATGCATTTGGATGTACAGGCTGCATTGTTTGGATACACTATCGGCAACCTATTGCCTTTTGCTATAGGGTCCCCAGCACCAGTGTGTGCAGTACATTTAACAATGACCAGCTGCTATGCCTTAAGCAAATTACGCACAGAAAGGCATTCCCGTGCTCCCAATCCTGGGGAGCTTTGTAAGGTCAGAACTTCAAGGTATAGGGATGTTACTGACGGAACTGTCCCAGGTAAAGATGCCATTGCTACTGGTAGGGCATAGGGAGGTGGACATCTCCCAAGATTATCTAACTCCTCATCTTCATTACCAAATAGGGTCGTCGTGCCAGACATGAAGTCTCCTCCAGAGGATTTACCAGTACTGGGTTTATTTTTACTAACCATCAGCTGTTTCTCACCTCCTGTCTGTCTTTTAATTATTTTCTCTTGTTCCTCTGCCCACTGGCATTCTAGTTGCAATACGTTCCATCCTTTCCGAGTGCTATCCTTGTTTCTTAACTCTATCCCCTTCTTACATACAGCATCCATCCAACTTCAAACTCTATACTCTCCTCATGCTTCTTCACTGCTTCTGCTTCCCATGTTTTAATTCCTTTCTTCCATTTCTTTTCCGCCTTCCTTTCCCATATACTTGTCTCTACATTCCACGTTCCCCCTACTGGCCAGGCTTCATCCCCTAACCGTTTGGTCAACTTGTAACATAACATTCTAAATTTCTTATTATACTTAGGATTCAAATAACACATATGTTGGACTGTTATCCAGAGCATTCCCCATAGATAGATAGAAAGAGAGAGGAAACAGACTTCTTAATACCGGATCGTTCCAAATATATCAACCAGGCCGACTCGCTACTCGAGACCCCAGTTTCTCAATTTGGCTGACTTTTTAACTCTTTTATATACGACCCAAGTGTCTCAACGAAGCAGACCAGCTAACCGGGACCCCTGTTTCTCAATCTGGCAGACTTCTTAAATCTTTAATATACAACGCCACTTATTTCTGAATCCGACAACTCTTCAGATGTCTCAATAAGCCAGACGCACATCTCAACCCCCATTCAACCCGACAAATCACGGATGTCTCAACGAGGCCGATGAGCCCTTAGTAGAGATAGAGAAAAAAGAGAAGACAAAGAGAGATAGAAAGCGAAACCGCTCAAGTCCTTCTTAAAAATATACACAAGCCCTTCTTAAAAATACATGCACAATTCTGTCTTAAAAATACATACACAATCCCTTCTTTAAAAAAACCCATATACAGCCCAACTGGTCTTACCTGTGTCTGTTTCGAAGAACCTCGGCAGGGAACCAATTCAATGTCTGATGAAGGATCACAGATGTTCCCGGGAGTTTCTAGGGAGTTGGTCTGACAAGGGGGCCGATAGAGCTCAGTTATCTCCCTTCCAATCCCGGCAACCTCTGCAACCTCTTGCACAGTCAGCTGTTGATGTGGTCCCAGCGAGGCCTGCATAACTACGCCAATGAAAAAGCTACTTTTATAACTACTAAACCAGGTTCGCTTCTTAATAAACAGACACCACACAAACTGTTTGGTAGACCAGTTCACAATTTTACTTAACATCGGCCGATGGAAGGGAGGGAGAATTCCAGTCAAGTGACCAATACAGACACTTGACCGTCCTCCGTCCACTACCCTGAACAACAGAATTACATTGCCTTAAATAGGGTTTTTTTGTCCCCTTGGCACATTTCACAGACATTAGTCATGGTCAGAGGTACAGGAAAATGTTTCCACAGAATGCATCACATCAAAGGCCTTTTGTTTACATGTTACAAGATAACATTGGCCATTTGGTTTACGACATTTTATCTTTCTACTTCCCTGGTTCCTCTCTCGTCCTTCATAAACATTGGCCATTTGGATAATGCCATTTTATCTTCACATAGATCACCCTAGCTCTTTCGCTGCTTCCTCGCTGTCATTTGGTCCCTCATAAACATAGGCCATTTGGTTTATGGCATCTTACTTCACAGATATGACTAGCTGTTTCTCTCTTCATTTCTCGCCTCCTCCCCCATAACATAGGCCATTTGGTTTATGGCATCTTACTTCAAAGATGTGACTAGCTGTTTCTTTCTCTGTCACTTCCTCACTTGGGAGACAATGTTATAGGATTTATTATCTCACACACCGCAACCTGAGGCAAGCCTAATTTGAGACTAAATATAAGCTGTAAGCTAGCCCAGAAGCCAATTTAATATCTTCTTATATTTTTAACTAAAATTCGGCTTCATCATTCCATCCTTTTATCAAAATTTTAATAACAACTACAGTCCTTGCTGAGTACATACGAAAGACCATAAGCATCTCATCAGACAAATTAATAGTACACTAGTAACACAATCATTTCATAGTGGACAATCGTTCCACAAGTCCCTCCAAACATTTTAAATGGCCACCAACCTCCCCCGGACGTGACATTAATATACTACCATAGGACAGGAAAAGGATCATAAAAATTGCTCAGCCTTTATTCGGCTTCGCTTGGAACTCCCCGTGTGCTGGTGTAACTGGTTCATGCTTCTCTTGTGTGGCACTGCATTTGCAACATAACAATGCCCTGTCACAAATATACTGTTTCCTTAAAATACACCAGTGCCTTGGTTGTGGCAAAAACAGGTAGATTTAACTGGCCTTTGCAGACCTCTTACTATCTGTAGTCAGGGTATCTTTGCTGCGCTTGTCATGTTTGACTTCAATCTTGTTTAAAAGGAGGTGTGTACCATCCTTTACATGTGGGTTAGTCCGCAAGCTTTCCAGTCTGAAGAAAGTTCAGTCCATGTGGGCTGGGCCATCCCAGAATAAAGGGAGCATCAATAGCCCATCGTCCTTGTTTCCACAAACTGATCACAGTCAATCAAATGTATCCAGCGACGATGATCTTCAATCTTTACAGCAGTTCATGTTGTTAGCAACACTTGGTTGTTCTTTCAATACAGTCTCAATGTCTTCTTGTCCCAGCACCCCCGTCATCGTATAGCTTTTATGGCCTTGGTCACTGGTTTCCAGCAAAAACTCCTCCAACCTGGGAATGTAGATCTGGCAAGACATGGGTTAATTGCCGTCCATACATAATTAGTTAATTGCCAAGGGCCTGTAAGTGGCTTCCCCCCACTCTCCAGGGGGTGGACACAGTAGCTTTTCCTGTATCAATAAAAGGTTGTGAATCTTGTTCCCAGCTGAGTTTCTCCAGCACTTTTGTCTTCCTTTGATCCTCCAGTATCTCAGTTCCTTCTTAACACTTCACTGTGAACTTATTCTTTAATCCAATTATATCCGAAGAGGCTCTCCCCCACCTAAATATCCAATTATCCAAATATGTTCTCTTCCCCAATCTACTTTATCTTCTCACCTTTTATCCCTCATTGTGAGTTCCCTCAAACCCTCTTTTGTAAGTCATAATACAAATTTTCATCTACCATCATTTCGCTCAAACAGCCCATGCTTCAACATCTTTTTGTTTGCTTGAAAACAGTAATCTTGCTTCATTTGCATTTTAAAAGACAACCTCTGTTATCATATCAAAATAATCTTTCCCAAAAGAACTCACTCAGAATCAGTAATCAATAATACATTTTTCTTTTTCTCTGTAATTTTGACATTTCCAATCTCATTTAACACTTTAATCGGGATGATTCTTTTTTAAACTTGGTTCAAAAGATTTATAATCAACCAACATTTTATCATTCGAGTATAGCTCCGCCCCCCATTCATGCCTGTTTCTTCACGGAGCACACCATAAACTGTCCATTTGTATTTTAAAGGACAAACTTCTTAAAGCGACACACAACGTTGCTCATTGCTTCGAATTTCACACATTCCACATACAAAAAACATTGCTTTACAATCAGTACATATACAAAAACATTGTTTTACCAGCAGTATATAATTTCATCTTCAAAGACGTCTCTTTGTAATTTACTTTCCCTTTTTCTGACAAGACTTCTGTTTACCAAAATCCTGGTTACCGAACCCTAATTGGACATTGATCCAGATCATGATTAGTCAGACTCCCCTTGACTTTTCAGTCTCCCTAGCTCTTTCCTCATTTCTCCATCAAATTTCCCTTCATCCCCAATTTTTTTTATAACATGTCAGAAAAAGGATTTACCTCCGGGGTAATTTTGTTTTGCAATCCCCATTGACTCTTTCCACCATCCCAGATGCCTGTGGGTGGTGTACACAGTGAAATCGCTGGCGAATATTACAATGTGCACATTTTTCATTATTAATAGTGGTTAAAATGAGGACCATTGTCTGAGCTTATGACAGTAAGTAGGCCAAACCTGGGAATAACTTCTCTTAACAACAATGTTACCATAGTTTCAGCAGTATTATTAGTGGTTGGTAGAGCTTCACTCCACCTGCTAAATAAATCTAAAATCACTAAGCAATATTTATAACACTGGGCCCTTGGCATTTCAATAAAATCAATCTGTATGCATTCAAACGATCGTGATGGCATTGGCGTCACCGCTGAGGGTATCTTAATTAATTTGCCTGGATTACTTTGTTGGCAAATTTTACATTCAGAGGCCTGCCACCACGTTTCCTTTGTTATCCTATCATTCCCTCCTTACCAGCATGGGTAAGACGAGTAAAAATGTATCGAATACACCAACTTGTCCAAGCGGGGTGTGCTGAATCAATGGCACAGTCCTCTTGTTTCCATAGTTATTATTATATATGAGAGGCGTCCCTCTGTAATGTACATACCTCCTTCATGTTTGGCAGGACCGTTCTATTTGCTAGCATCTGTTTACGTGCTGTCACTATGCATTTGGATGTACAGGCTGCATTGTTTGGATACACTATCGGCAACCTATTGCCTTTTGCTATAGGGTCCCCAGCACCAGTGTGTGCAGTACATTTAACAATGACCAGCTGCTATGCCTTAAGCAAATTACGCACAGAAAGGCATTCCCGTGCTCCCAATCCTGGGGAGCTTTGTGAGGTCAGAACTACAAGGTATAGGGATGTTACTGACGGAACTGTCCCAGGTAAAGATGCCATTGCTACTGGTAGGGCATAGGGAGGTGGACATCTCCCAAGATTATCTAACTCCTCATCTTCATTACCAAATAGGGTCGTCGTGCCAGACATGAAGTCTCCTCCAGAGGATTTACCAGTACTGGGTTTATTTTTACTAACCATCACCTGTTTCTCACCTCCTGTCTGTCTTTTAATTATTTTCTCTTGTTCCTCTGCCCACTGGCATTCTAGTTGCAATACGTTCCATCCTTTCCGAGTGCTATCCTTGTTTCTTAACTCTATCCCCTTCTTACATACAGTATCCATCCAACTTCAAACTCTATACTCTCCTCATGCTTCTTCACTGCTTCTGCTTCCCATGTTTTAATTCCTTTCTTCCATTTCTTTCCCGCCTTCCTTTCCCATATATTTGTCTCTACATTCCATGTTCCCCCTACTGGCCAGGCTTCATCCCCTAACCGTTTGGTCAACTTGTAACTTAACATTCTAAATTTCTTATTATACTTAGGATTCAAATAACACATATGTTGGACTGTTATCCAGAGCATTCCCCATAGATAGATAGAAAGAGAGAGAAAACAGACTTCTTAATACCGAATCGTTCCAAATATATCAACCAGGCCGACTCGCTACTCGAGACCCCAGTTTCTCAATTTGGCTGACTTTTTAACTCTTTAATATACGACCCAAGTGTCTCAACGAAGCAGACCCGCTAACCGGGACCCCTGTTTCTCAACCTGGCAGACTTCTTAAATCTTTAATATACAACGCCACTTATTTCTGAATCCGACAACTCTTCAGATGTCTCAATAAGCCAGACGCACACCTCAACCCCCATTCAACCCGACAAATCACGGATGTCTCAACGAGGCCGATGAGCCCTTAGTGGAGATAGAGAAAAAAGAGAAGACAAAGAGAGATAGAAAGAGAAACCGCTCAAGTCCTTCTTAAAAATATACACAAGCCCTTCTTAAAAATACATACACAATCCCTTCTTTAAAAAAAACCATACAAAGCCCAACTGGTCTTACCTGTGTCTGTTTCGAAAAACCTCGGCAGGGAACCAATTCAATGTCTGATGAAGGATCACAGATGTTCCCGGGAGTTTCTAGGGAGTCGGTCTGACAAGGGGGCCGATAGAGCTCAGTTATCTCCCTTCCAATCCCGGCAACCTCTGCAACCTCTTGCACAGTCAGCCGTTGATGTGGTCCCAGCGAGGCCTGCATAACTACGCCGATGAAAACGCTACTTTTATAACTACTAAACCAGGTTCGCTTCTTTATAAACAGACACCACACAAACTTTGGTAGACCAGTTCACAATGTTACTTAACATCGGTCGATGGAAGGGAGGGAGAATTCCAGTCAAGTGACCAATGCAGACACTTGACCGTCCTCCGTCCACTACCCTGAACAACAGAATTACATTGCCTTAAATAGGTTTTTTTTGTCCCCTTAGCACATTTCACAGACATTAGTCATGGTCAGAGGTACAGGAAAAGGTTTCCATAGAATGCATCACATCAAAGGCCGTTTGTTTACATGTTACAAGACAACATTGGCCATTTGGTTTACGACATTTTATCTTTCTACTTCCCTGGTTCCTCTCTCGTCCTTCATAAACATTGGCCATTTGGATAATGCCATTTTATCTTCACAGAGATCACCCTAGCTCTTTCGCTGCTTCCTCGCTGTCATTTGGTCCCTCATAAACATAGGCCATTTGGTTTATGGCATCTTACTTCACAGATATGACTAGCTGTTTCTCTCTTCCTTTCTCGCCTCCTCCCCCATAACATAGGCCATTTGGTTTATGGCATCTTACTTCAAAGATGTGACTAGCTGTTTCTTTCTCTGTCACTTCCTCACTTGGGAGACAATGTTATAGGATTTATTATCTCACACATCGCAACCTGAGGCAAGCCTAATTTGAGACTAAATATAAGCTGTAAGCTAGCCCAGAAGCCAATTTATTATCTTCTCTTATATTTTTAACTAAAATTCGGCTTCATCAAACCAGCACATTGGTTTATGACATATAAATTATTTAAAAACATCATCCATAGCGAGTTAAGAAGATTTACTGAGACAGCTTGTTGCAAGGAGGAACATTACATTCATAGTTTCCAAAGTTGGGATGGGTAACCTTAATTGTTAGGAAGGAACTGCATATGCTGGATTGCCCCGGAAATTTACACAAAATGATGGAGTAACTCCGCGGGACTGGCGGCATCACTGGAAAGAAGGAATGGGTGCTGTTTTGGGTCGAGACCTTTCTTCAGACTGAAGAAGGGTCTCGACAATAAACGTCATTCAACCCTTCTACGCAGAGATGATGCTTGTCCCGCTGAGTTACTCGAGCATTTTGTGTCAATCTTGGGTAGACTTTCTTGGTGGCCTTTCCACATGTTTGATCAATACACTTAGACATTTCCGGGATGAGAGGGTATGAGCACAGGGAGAGGTTGGACAAACTTGAATTATTTTCTGATGGAAGTTGAGGGAAGACATGATAAAGTATTTAAAATTATGAAAGGCAAAGATGTGGTGGAGAGTAAAAACCTTTTCCCCAAGGATGGAAATGTACCAGACTAGAAGACATGGCCTAAAGGAAATGCCGCTGACCCACTTAGGAAACCTGAACGGAAACCTCTGGAGACTTTGCGCCCCACCCAAGGTTCCCGGAGGTTGCAGGTGGTTGTCGGAGGTTGCAGGTAGTGGATGCAGGTAGGGAGACTGACAAAACCCTCCGGGAACCGCACGGAAACCTTGGGTGGGGCGCAAAGTCTCCAGAGGTTTCCGTTCAGGTTTTCTAAGTGGGTCAGAGGCATCTGAGGGATAAAGTGTAAATGAGATGAGCGGGGCGTGTATTTTTCATACAGTGGGTGGGGGTGCCTGGAACGAGCCAGATACAATGTTGGAGAGGATTTTATAGTAGCACATATTTGGAGGGAAGTTGTTATTTAGCTGGAAAAGGTGCAGAAAAGATTTACAAGGAGGTTGCCAGGACTGTAGGTTCCTGAGCTACAGGGAGAGGGTGTGCAGGCAAATACTTTATTCCTTGTAGCGCGTGGCGATGAGTGGTGATATTATTCAGGTGTATTATAGAGGGGTTCAAGTTCAAGTTCGAGTTTATTGTCTTGTGTCCCTGATAGGACAATGAAATTCTTGCTTTGTTTCAGCACACATAACATCGGGACGGCAGATGGCGCAATGGTCTAAGTGTTCGGCTGGCGACCGGAAGGTGGCCGGTTCGAATCCCGCTTGGAGTGCATACTGTCGTTGTGTCCTTGCCTGTGTGTGAATGTGTGTGAGTGATTGGTGGTGGTCGGAGGGGCCGTAGGCGCAGAATGGCAGCCACGCTTCCGTCAGTTTGCCCCAGGGCAGCTGTGGCTACAGAAGTAGCTTACTACCACCGAGTGTGACTGAGGAGTGAATGAATAATGCGATGTAAAGCGCCTTGAGTATTAGAAAGGCGCTATATAAATCCCATCCATTATTATTATTATAGTAGGCATTTACTACAAAACCGATCAGTGTGTCCATATACCACAATATAAATATATACACACATGAATAAATACAATGATGAAGTGCAAATAACAGATGATTGGTTATTAATAATCAAGGTATTGTCCGAGCCAGGTTTAATAGCCTGATGGCTGTGGGGGAGTAGCTATTCCTGAACCTGGTTGTTGCAGTCTTCAGGCTTCTGTACCTTCTACCTGAAGGTAGCAGGGAGGTGAGTGTGTGGCCAGGATGGTGTGGGTCTTTGATGATACTGCCAGCCTTTTTGATGTAGCGACTGCGATATTATTGAGGTGCATTTAGTGCAAGATAAAGCCAGTAAAGTCCAATCAAAGATAGTCCGAGCATCTCCGAATCGATAGTAGTTCAGGACTGCTCTCGAGTTGTTGGTCGGATGGAACAGTTGCCTGATTACAGATTGGAAGAAACTGTCCCTGAAACTGGAGGTGTGCATTTTCCCTCTTCTATACATCTCGCCCGATGGGAGAGGAGAGACGAGGGAGTGTCTGGGGTGACAGTTGTCCTTGATTATGCTGGTGGCATGGCTGAGGCAGCGTGAGGTGCAGATGGAGTCAATCGAATGGAGGTTGGTTTGTGTGATCGTCTGGGCTGCGTCCACAATTCTCTGCAATTTCTTGCTGTCTTGGTTGGAGCTGTTGCTAAGCTGTGATTCACCCCGATAATATGATTTTTAGGACAATCGATGTTACAATGCTGACGCAGTTATAGGCCCCTCAAAAATTGATACAAATCTTTTGGAAATGGTCTGATTTGCCTGCTAGGAGGAATCTCATGTCTTCCAGGTGTAACATTTCAGACCATTTCCAAAAGATATGGTCTCCATTTATCGACTTATTACAAGTATAGGGTGCAACATAACTTTAAAAATATATGGTTTCAGGACCCGGTGAGGGGTGTGTAAAGATACGAAGTAGGTATATCCCTTTTATCTTATTTTACTTTCTTCTATCTTCTGTTCTCTATTTTTCTCTCTCTTTTTCTTTGCTTTTCTTTTTATCTCTTTTTCGCGTTTTACGTTTCTACGGGTGTCTCTTGATCACTCTTTCACGCACTTACTATCCTATCTAACTCTCTCTACTTTCCTTCTTTTTAAAGTTTAAAACAAGAAGTGGTACAGGAAATGTATTATGTTATTTTTGGCTTATATCGCTGTAATGTACACTACTTCTAATAAATAAAATATTTTTTACAAAAACAAACAATAAAAAAATTTGGTACACAGCAGTAGATCACATTGGCAACAGTTAGAAACGTAGAAACATAGAAACATAGAAATTAGGTGCAGGAGTAGGCCATTCGGCCCTTCGAGCCTGCACCGTCATTCAATATGATCATGGCTGATCATCCAACTCAGTATCCTGTACCTGCCTTCTCTCCATACCCCCTGATCCCTTTAGCCTACAGCGTTTTTGTTTAACAATACTTAATTGATGTTCTTTTGACCTGCGCTTTAATCCAAGAGCCCAGTTTGCAACTTGCTAACTTTTCTAACGCTAACTCTTTCTTTATACCTTGTCGATTTTAAGATATACTATGTAATACCAAAGGAAGCTATTCTTGCTCCACTTATACGTTGGCTTGCTTATTCAGTATCACCATTTTGTTAATTTGCTTTGTCTTATTATTACTATCATCACTACTATCATTACCATTAGTGTCAGCAATGACATTGGCAGTGCAACTATTATGGCAATTATTTCAATTTTGTAATTATTTATTTATGTTTATTTTACTTTATTTCTACTTTCTATTTTTCAAATTATTATTATCATTGTTATTATTATTATTACTACACTTATTTCATTTTATGTTACTTTACGATTGAGCGATTTTGTTGCTTTGGGAGGTGGAAATATGGGGAGCTAAGATCGGATATCTCCATGCGGATTCGAGGACAACGCACCTTGGTGCAATGGGCACTCAAGGTTCAGTTGGGACATGGGGGATCTCAGGTCCGGGGACTCAGGTTTGAAAGATGGTTAAGTGATATGTGTACCATTTGTTTGTTGTGTGTATATATCTTTTTTTTTTTTAAATCCTTTTTTTTTTGTTATCACTCCTTCTCCCCCCTCCCTCACATCCCCACTCTCGGCAGCTGGCTTCGGTGCGCTCTTCCGTTTCGACTTGCAGTCCTACAGCACTCTGCCCACTCGCTTAGATATAACTAGTTATAGCCAACACAAACGACACTCTTAGATTTGTCTCGTGGAACGTGAGGGGGGTGGGAAGTCCTACTAAGACTGACAGGATCTTGGCCCACTTGCAACAGCTCAAAGGCGATATATTTTTATTCTAGAGACCCACCTTCGTAACAGAGAGGTAACACGGCTTAAGAGAGGCTTGATTAGCCACTTATTTCACTCGACATTTAATGATAGGGCTAGGGGTACTGCTATCCTGATTCGTAAGAACGTTATGTTCGAACTACAGAAAACTGTGGAGGATCCTGCTGGCCGCTTTGTCATGGTGTCTTGCAGTTCAAACTGCAAGACACACCTGTCATATTGGCCAGCATTTACGGTCCCAACTGGGATGACAGCTCATTTGTAACCAAATTTTTTACATCTCTCCCAAATATTGAAAATCACCACGTCATTGTGGGTGGAGATTTTAATCTGGTCCAAGACCCTATACTGGACAGATCTTCGAACAAAGCCTCTACTTTAACTAAATCAGGTAAGACTCTGCATGCTTTCGCCAAACAACTTGGGCTCACAGACCCATGGAGATTTACATTCCCCACGACTAAATTATTTTCATTTTTTTCCCACGTGCAACGTACCTATACCCATATAGACTTCTTTCTCTTAGATAACAGACTCCTCTCCAAAATCAAATCCAGCAAGTACCATAGCATCGTAATATCAGATCACGCAGCAACCTCCCTCGATCTCTACTTTCGTAAACGAACTAACCCCTTTAAACAGTGGAGGTTCAACTCCTCATTATTAGCAGAGGCTCACTGCATGCAATTCTTGCACTCCCAAATCACCTTATTCTTTGAGCTGAATGACTCGCCGGACATAGAAAGAGGTATACTCTGGGAAGCTTCAAAAGCCTATATTAGGGGCCAACTTATCTCTTTTGTCGCCAACCTGAAAAGAGCCGAGACGTCCCAAACGGCAGACCTGTTACAAAAAATAAAGGACATTGATGACAAATATGCATCTGACCCAGACCCTAACCTTTATAGAGAACGCCTTAGGTTACAAACAGACTTTGACATCACGTCTACTAATAAAGCCAAGCTACGACTGCTTAAATCTAGGCAACACTTTTTTGAATCTGGGGATAAAGCTGGGAAGCTTTTGGCCCATCAGGCCAGAACCGAGGCGACTTCACGGCTAATTCCAGCCATTAGATCCAGCTTAGGGGAGATTCATACTGGTCCTCTTAGAATTAATGAAGCATTTGCTAAATTCTACGCTGAACTATACGTTTCCGATTGTCCTCCCACCGCAGGTGACATGCTCAGTAGTATGACGTTTCCCCGAATTGACGATGAAGCCACGAGAGACTTGGGTGGTCCCATAACTGTTGCTGAGGTCCAAGCAGCCATCACATCGTTACAAAGCGGAAAGTCACCCGGCCCTGACGGCTTCACTGTAGAATATTACAAAGCTTTCTCTGCTCTCCTCGCACCAGTCCTGAGAGATATGTACAATGAGGCGTTTTTACATCGTCGCCTACCGCCCACCTTGTCGTGGGCTACTATCTCCCTAATTCTTAAAAAGGAGAAAGATCCCCTGCTTTGTACTAGTTATAGACCAATTTCACGCCTGAATGTGGACCTCAAAATCGTCTCTAAAGCCCTTGCTCGTCTTCAACGAGTGATGCCCTCTATTATCTCTTTGGACCAAACAGTGTTCATACCAGGCCGACAGTCTTCCCACAATACTAGGGGTCTCCTTAACATCATCCATTCACCGAGTAGTGAGACCCCGGAGATAGAGGTCTCCCTCGACGCCGAAAAAGCTTTCGACAGGGTCGAGTGGAGGTATCTATATGAGGCGATGGACAGGTTTGGCCTCGGTAACAGTTTTATTCTTTGGGTCAGTGTATTATACTCGTCCCCGGTGGCCTCAGTACAAACAAACGGCACACTGTCGCCTCACTTCCCCCTTCAGAGAGGTACCAGGCAGGGTTGCCCGTTATCACCACTCCTGTTTGCTGTCGCGTTAGAACCCTTGGCGGTCTGGTTACGCTTAGAGAAGGGCTTTAAAGGTATTACACGGTTCGACACAATTCATAAAGTCTCATTGTATGCGGATGACCTGCTCCTGTACATCTCAAACCCAGTCAGCTCTCTCCCTGTGATTACGAATATTTTAGAACGGTTTGGTGCGTATTCTGGTTATAAACTTAACTACCAAAAGAGTGAGCTATTATCGATTAACTCATTGGCTAAGCAGCTCCCTCGCTCTTTAACCTCATTCAAATGGGCAGAGGACGGGTTTCGCTACCTCGGCGTCTTTATCACAACACCCTTATCTGATATGTTCCGCACAAACTTTCTGCCTCTGGTTGAGAAAGCGGAAAGAGATTTTGACCGCTGGTCAGTTTTACCGCGATCCCTCGTGGGCCGGATAAATCTGGTCAAGATCGTCGTCCTACCCAAATTCCTGCATCTTTTCCAGCATGTCCCTATACTTATCACTAAATCTTTTTTTGATTAATTAGAAAGGACAATATCTAAATTTTTATGGGGTAGCAAACCGGCTAGAATCCGAAAGGCGATACTGCAGTCTCCTAAGAGTGACGGCGGTTTGGCACTTCCTAACTTTAGGCGATACTATTGGGCAGCTAACTTGCAAAAACTCCTGTACTGGATGAATGATGATTGCGACCACCTACCGACCTGGGTAGACATGGAAAAGGCGAGTTCAGATCTCCCGTTGCGGTCTGTCCTATGCTCCCAACTCCCCATTCCTATAACATATGTGGGTGCAGGCCCAATTACGTCCCTCTCGCTCAAGATATGGAGTCAACTCAGGAAAAACTTCGGTTTACAAGGCCCTTCCATCTTGACCCCACTGCTTAAAAACCACATCTTTAAACCTTCAAGTACAGACCACGCATTCAAAACCTGGCATAGCAACGGTATCAGTAGTATTAAAACCCTATATAAGGACGGCATCTTTTCGTCTTTTGCGGAGCTCTCGTCCAACTATAGCCTCCCAAACTCCCACCTTTTTCGTTTTTTCCAGATTAGGGATTTTGTGAAGAAAACATTCCCCCATTTCCCAAATCGCCCCCCTGAAACCCTGACCGATACCATCTTAGCTCTAGATCCCAACCGGAAGAAATGCATCTCTTTTTTGTATAACTTGTTAGGGTCGGTTATATTCTTTATTTATTTATTATTATTATTATTATTTTTTTTTTGTACTTTTTGTTTCGTTTATCTTACCATATTTGTGTGGATGTGTACGTATGTGAGTGTTGTTTGTCCCCGTTTGGTTCCGACCTGATTCGGGTGGGTTGAAGGTGGGTAAGGGTAAGGGCTTTGAGGGTCGCTTACATACTGTTGCACAATTATGCCTTGACTGTCGCTGTCTCTTGTCATTGTATGTATGCAAATTGCTGTGAAATTCAAATAAAAAGATTTATATCAATATGATCATGGCTGATCATCCAACTCAGTATCCTGTACCTGCCTCTCTCCATACCCCCTGATCCCTTTAGCCACAAGGGCCACATCTAACTCCCTCTTTAATATAGCCAATGAACTGACCTCAACTACCTTCTGTGGCAGATTCATCACTCTGTGTGAAAAATGTTTTTTTCTCATCTCGGTCCTAAAAGATTTCCCCCTTAACCTTAAACTGTGACCCCTAGTTCTGGACTTCCCCAACATCAGGAACAATCGTCCTGCATCTAGCCTGTCCAACCCCTAAAGAATTTGGTAAGTTTCTATAAGATCCCCCCTCAATCTTCTAAATTCTAGCGAGTACAAGCCGAGTCTATCCAGTCTTTCTTCATATGAAAGTCCTGACATTCCAGGAATCAGCCTTCTCTGTACTCCCTCTATGGCAAAAATGTATTTTCTCAGATTAGGAGACCAAAACTGCACGCAATACTCCAGGTGTGGTCTCACCAAGACCCTGTACAACTGCAGTAGAACCTCCCTGCTCCTATACTCAAATCATGAGTTCATGAGTACTGATGGAATATTTGACGATGGCAAATTAAATGAGGGTCATACTGTTCTCAGATGATTATCTGTAGTAGAAAGAACACATCATGTTCAGCCAATTCCTTTGCAGGCTCTCACATTTGCCAAGCTTGAGGCAGCAACCTGGCGTGTGGGCTGTGCCAAAGGCAAATGAGCGTGAAGCGTGGAGCCATAGTCGCAGTGCCATACAATGTGGAACTAAGCCCTTCATGCCAACTTGCCCACACCGACCGACATTTCCCCGCTACACGAGTGCCACCTGCCTGCGTTTGACCTATAGCCCTCCAAACCTGTCCTACCTATGTACCTGCACTCCGAGACCCCGCTGCTCGACAACCCAACTCCCCAGTGCCCTACCATTCACTATACAGGCCGTGTCCATGTTACACTTTGGAAAATGCAACATATCCCATTTTTTGTATGAATGTAACATGCGAAAGGGACAATGAAATAATGGGCCTTATATGTTATGTTTAGTTTAGTTGAGAATAGTTTGATTTAGTTGACCGAGTCCGGGACGACCAGCGTTTCCCGTACACTAACACTATCGTACACACTAGGGACAATTATTAATTTTACCGAAGCAAATGGGCCTAAAAAACTGCATGACTTTGGAGCACCCGGAGTGCACCCACACGGTTCATAGCAAAATGATTTGAGTATAGGAGCCGCAAGGTTCTACTGCAGTTGTAAAGGGTCTTGGTGAGACCACACCTGGAGTATTGCGTACAGTTTTGGTCTCCTAATCTGAGGAAAGACATTCTTGCCATAGAGGGAGTACAGAGAAGGTTCACCAGACAGATTCCTGGGATGGCAGGACTTTCATATGAAGAAAGACTGGATAGACTCGGCTTGTACTCGCTAGAATTTAGAAGATTGAGGGGGGATCTAATAGAAACGTACAAAATTCTTAAGGGGTTGGGCAGGCTAGATGCAGGAAGATTGTTCCCGATGTTGGGGAAGTCCGGAACAAGGGGTCACAGTTTAAGGATAAGGGGGAAGTCTTTTAGGACCGAGATGAGAAAAACATTTTTCACACAGAGAGTGGTGAATCTGTGGAATTCTCCGCTACAGAAGGTAGTTGAGGCCAGTTCATTGGCTATATTTAAGAGGGAGTTAGATGTGGCCCTTGTGGCTAAAGGTATCAGGGGGTATGGAGAGAATGCAGGTACATGATACTGAGTTGGATGATCAGCCATAATCATATTGAATGGCGGTGCAGGCTCAAAGGGCCGAATGGCCTACTCCTGCACCTATTTTCTATGTTTCTATGTTTCTATACATAGTCCGAGAACACTAATGCAACTATCAAGAAAGCTCATCAGCGCCTCTACTTCCTGAGAAGATTACGGAGAGTCGGTTTGTCAAGGAAGACTCTCTCTAACTTCTACAGGTGCACATCGGGCATGCTGACCGGTTGCATCGTGGCTTGGTTCGGCAATTTGAGCGCCCTGGAGAGGAAAAGACTACAAAAGAAGTCCATCATCGGCTCTGACCTTCCTTCCATCGAGGGGATTTATCGCAGTCGCTTCCTCAAAAAGGCTGGCAGTATCATCAAAGACCCACACCTCCCTGGCCACACACTCATCTCCCTGCTACCTTCAGGTAGAAGGTACAGGAGCCTGAAGGCTGCAACAACCAGGTTCAGGAATAGCTACATCCCAACAGCCATCAGGCTATTAAACCTGGCTCGGACAAAACTCTGATTATTAATAGCCCACTTTCTGTTATAACCATATAACAATATAACAATAACAACACGGAAACAGGCCATATCGGCCCTTCTAGTCCGTGCCGAACACTTATTCTCCCCTAGTCCCATCTACCTGCACTCAGACCATAACCCTCCATTCCGTACCCGTCCATATACCTATCCAATTTATTTTTAAATGATAAAATCGAACCTGCCTCACTTCCACAGGAAGATCATTCCATACAGCTACCACCCTCTGAGTAAAGAGGTTACCCCTCATGTTGCCCCTAAACTTTTGTCCCTTATTTCTCAAATCATGTCCTCTTGTTTGAATCTTCCCAACTCTCAATGAAAAAAAAGTTTATCCACGTCAACTCTGTCTATCCCTCACATAATTTTAAAGACCTCTATCAAGTCCCCCCTTAACCTTCTGTGCTCCAAAGAATAAAGACCTAACTTGTTCAACCTTTCTCCGTAACTTAGGTGCTGAAACCCAAGCAACATTCTAGTAAATCACCTCTGTACTCTCTCTATTTTGTTGACATCTTTCCTATAATTTGGCGACCAGAATTGTACACCATATTCCAGAATTGGCCTCACCAATGCCTTGTACAATTTAACATTACATCCCAACTTCTATACTCAATGCTCTGATTTATAAAGGCCAGCACACCAAAAGCTTTCTTTACCACCCTAAATAAAGTTATTTGCACTTTATCAGATTATTTATTCATGTGTGTATATATTTATATTATGGTATATGGAAACACTTATCTGTTTTGTAGAAAATGCCTACTATGTTCTGTGTGCTGAAGCAAAGCAAGAATTTCATTGTCCTATACAGGGACACCTGACAATAAACTCACTTGAACTTGAACTTGAACTTGAACTATGTTACTGGGAGAACATACAAATTCTGTACAGAATGCACCGGTAGTCAGGATCGAACCCAGGTCTTTGGTGCTGTTAAGGCAGCAACTCTACTGCTGCGCCACTGTGTCGCCCTGTAGATGAGGTGATCTGAAATGAATCTCATGTTATTTGGACAAGTATTTGGACAAGTACATGGACGGGAAAGGTTTAGAGGAATAGGGCATATAGCCACACATGTGGGCAAAATGAACTACATTGGATTGGGCATCTTGGTTGCCATTAGCGAGTTGATCTTAAGGGCCTGTTTCTGTCCTGTGTGAATCTAGGACTTAATGCACCTACTGTCAACCGAACGGGGTACATGTAGCTGGGCACAATAAATGCGGCGTTGGTGGCTTTGGGACAACAACCTGACGTTTATAATTTTATGGTCCAAGTGGACCAGCGCCGAGTGGAGAGCCAGCGAGATCGCATTCCCCGTTATCTAATGTGGTGGTAGGCACATTGTAATGGATTCACGATCTTGATAGCCCGAATGGCCTAATCCTGCTCCTATCACTTATGAACTTATGAATACATCTATGAATGCAAACATGCATTACCTACACCGCCGAATTGTAGCAACTGCGAAAGGAGCAGCAATATCTAGATGTTTCCAATAAAACCTGTGGACACAAGAAAATGCAGATATATGCAGGAAAAATGTTCCCAATGTTGGGCGAGTCCAGAACCAGGGGCCACAGTCTTAGAATAAGGGGGAGGTCATTTAAGACTGAGGTGAGAAAACACTTTTTCACCCAGAGAGTTGTGAATTTGTGGAATTCCCTGCCACAGAGGGCAGTGGATGCCAAGTCACTGGATGGATTTAAGAGAGAGTTAGATAGAGCTCTAGGGGCTAGTGGAGTCAAGGGATATGGGGAGAAGGCAGGCACGGGTTATTGATAGGGGACGATCAGCCATGATCGCAATGAATGGCGGTGGCGGCTCGAAGGGGCGAATGGCTTCCTCTTGCACCTATTTTCTATGTTTCTATGCCACAGACTCGCCAACCACATTTGTGGCCTGGATTAGTCTATGTTCCACGAATATATGTTGAATGTGAGGTTGCAGTCTCTGTTACAATATCCAAAGGGGCAGCTCCTTGCCCTCTGGCTGCACTTCACACCCAACATCCTCATCTTCGGATTCCCTGAGCGTATTTGACTGGGCAGGGCTGAAGATGTCCTGGTTCCGTTGCTCCTGGGCCTGGCCAAACTGGCCATCGGCGAATCATGGCGCGAGGTGGAAGAGGGCTCCACCCGAGCCGGTTGTCTGCCCCTTTTCTGGGCTCACGTCCGCGCCAGGGTGGTACTACAGAGGGACTACGTACAGTCCAACGTCACCCTCGGGGTTTTCCGGGACCGCTGGGTGCCGCCCGGGGTAGAATGTATCCTTATCAATGAAGGGGTCAAATATATTAAATTTATTTGTATGATGGTGGTGGCTTTGTTCGTATCGCTTTGAATGCTACATATATTTACAAATGTAAATAATTAATTAATTATATTTTAGTTAATTAAGTGGTTCAGTACTGCGGATGTGGCGTTGAGTTCAGTTGTGTGCAGTGAGTTGATTTGCGTTGAGTTTAATGTGGTTTGATTTCGTTTAGTTCAGTTTAGTTTAGGTTAGTTTAGTGCGGTATAATACAGTTCCTTCGCGTTTAATTTAGTGCAGTTTAGATTAGTTTAATCTAGTTTAGTTCTGTCCAGTGCATTACCGATCAGGCTATTTCAGTGCAGTTCGGCTTAGTTTTGGGTCACTTTGGTTTAGAAATCAGAAGCTAGTACCATCTAATCTACCAATAATTCTGGTAAACATACACTCGTTCCTGAATCTCTACAACTTTCTTGAATGACGCTGACCAGAATTCAACACAATACACGATAACCAAATTGCTCTAAGGCTGTGTAATGACTTCCCTGAATACGGGATGTATTTATAGTGTTGCGAAGGTTTGTGCCCGATCCCAGAACACGCTCTCAGACTTTATTTCTCCTCAAATGCAAGTTGGCCCGCTCAGCGTTTGACCTGCTCTGTTTATTTATTCGATAACCCACCGAGATTCTTCCTTTATAATTGTGTACAATTGCATCCTATTGTTCAAAGCCGGTGAAACATATTAGCAGATGACTGATTCAGATGAGGGGCTCACTGCGGGACTGACGAGGGGTCATACTACAAGATTCCGTAATTAAGAAACCCACTATATACGACTGAGTTAAAATGTTGATTTCTGAATTAATTCCTGCAAACTACATTCACACCAGTCTGTTTTCCCACAGGAAATTCATATTGTTCCCAATGTTGGGCGAGTCCAGAACCAGGGGCCACACAGTCTTGGAATAAAGGGGAGGTCATTTAAGAATGAGGTGAGAAAAAACATTTTCACCCAGAGAGTTGTGAATTTATGGAATTCCCTGCCACAGAGGGCAGTGGAGGCCAAGTCACTGGATGGATTTAATAGAGAGTTAAATAGAGCTCTAGGGGCTGGTGGAGTCAAGGGATATGGGGGGAAGGCAGGTACGGGTTATTGATCGGGGACGATCAGCCATGATCACAATGAATGGCGGTGCTGGCTCGAAGGGCCGAAGGGCCGAATGGCCTCCTCCTGCACCTATTTTCTATGTTTCTATGGATACGATAATTACGGTGGCTCCGGTAAATTTATTGTGGTTCAACACTTTCTTCATTTTATTCACAAAACACTGAAGGGCAGGTGACAGTAAAAGGTTGGAATAACGCTGGAGGCCACATGACCCATAGCAAAAGGATTTGAGTATAGGAGCAGGGAGGTTCTACTGCAGTTGTACAGGGTCTTGGTGAGACCACACCTGGAGTATTGCGTACAGTTTTGGTCTCCTAATCTGAGGAAAGACATTCTTGCCATAGAGGGAGTACAGAGAAGGTTCACCAGACTGATTCCTGGGATGTCAGGACTTTCATATGAAGAAAGACTGGGTAGACTCGGTTTGTACTCGCTAGAATTTAGAAGATTGAGGTGGGATCTTATAGAAACGTACAAAATTCTTAAGGGGTTGGACAGGCTAGATGCAGGAAGATTGTTCCCGATGTTGGGGAAGTCCAGAACAAGGGGTCACAGTTTAAGGGTAAGGGGGAAGTCTTTTAGGACCGAGATGAGAAAATCATTTTTCACACAGAGAGTGGTGAATCTCTGGAATTTTCTCCCGCAGAAGGTAGTTGAGGCCAGTTCATTGGCTATATTTAAGAGGGAGTTAGATGTGGCCCTTGTGGCTAAAGGGATCAGGGGGTATGGAGAGAAGGCAGGTACAGGATACTGAGTTGGATGATCAGCCATGATCATATTGAATGGCGGTGCAGGCTCGAAGGGCCGAATGGCCTACTCCTACACCTATTTTCTATGCTTCTATGTTTCTATGACCCGGGTTAATGTTTCATGTCGGCGACCTGCCAGTAGAAACCCCGTCAGTGAGAGGAGCAGAATTCCCTCACAGTTGGCTGATCAAGGAGGGAAGTGGTTGTGATTAAGGCAGGAATCATGTACGGCGGATGATGCGATGAATTCACTTGAGTTGGGTTCTGTTGGGTTGAGTGGGTTGGGTCGGGGAGGCGTGATCTGAGGTTAGTTTAGTTTAGGTTAGTGCAGTTCAGGTTAGATTAGTTTAATGCAGCTCAGCTTAGTTTAGTTTTGTGCAGCTCAGTTCACTTTAGTGCAGGTTGGTTTAGTTTAGTGCATTTCAGTTTAGCTTAATTTAGCTTAGTTTAGTTTTTAGATCATTTCAGTTTAAATTAGTTTAAATAACTAAACAGGATCGAGTACACACTAATCGATGAAGCATTCTAAAACGTCCATATTCCACTGGTGACCAGAACTGAAAACCATACACACTAACCAAATTGCCCTGAGACTGCATCATGACTTCCCAGACAACAGGGTGTATTTTTAATTTGAGAAGGTTAGGGCCCGATCCAATAACACGCCATCTTCGAACTCCTTTCTCCACAGATGCTAGTTGACAAGCTCAGCCTTTGACCTGCTCTGTTTACTTATTCGATAACCCACCAAGATTCTTCCTTTAAAATTGTGCGCAATTGCATCCAATATTCCAAAGCCGGTTAAATATATCAGCAAATAGCTGGATCGCTGACAGAGACTCACGATGGGTCATTCTCCAAAATCCATAACTAATAATAATCTGTATCCGACAGCTTAAAACGTTAATTTCTGAATTAATTCCTGTCAGCATTATTCTGTTTCTCACACAGCACAGTCATATGGAAAGGACAACTGCGGAGTGTCCCGGAAATTTATTGTGGTTCAATGTATTCTTCATTTTATTCCCAAAACACTGAAGGACAGGTGACAGTAAATGTTGGAATAACGCAGGAGGCCAGAGGCACATTCCTGGGATGGCAGGACTTTCATATGAAGAAAGACTGGATCGACTCGGCTTGTACTCGCTAGAATTTAGAAGATTGAGGGGGGATCTTATAGAAACTTACAACGTTCTTAAGGGGTTGGACAGGCTAGATGCAGGAAGATTGTTCCCGATGTTGGGGAAGTCCAGAACAAGGGGTTACAGTTTAAGGGTAAGGGGGAAGTCTTTTAGGACCGAGATGAGAAAATCATTTTTTACACAGAGAGTGGTGAATCTGTGGAATTCTCTGCCACAGAAGGTAGTTGAGGCCAGTTCATTAGCTATATTTAAGAGGGAGTTAGATGTGGCCCTTGTGGCTAAAGGGATCAGGGGGTATGGAAATAAGGCAGGTACAGGATACTGAGTAGGATGATCAGCCATGATCATATCGAACGGCGGTGCAGGCTCGAAGGGCCGAATGGCCTACTCCTGCACCTATTTTTTATGTTTCTATGTTAACGTTTCATGTCGGCGACCTGCCAGTAGAAACTCCGACAGTGAGAGAAGCAGGATTCCCTCACGGTTGGCTGTTCGAGGAGGGAAGGGGCAGTGAATGAAGCAGGAATCCCAGGGTTAAGGATTGTGCCAGGTGGGTGTGAGAGCCCCGCCCCCCCCCCCCAGTGGAGGTCCCACTACGCAGGGATTGTCCCCCTTTACATCGGGGACCTGAGATGGCGAGTACTACACCGAGGAGTTCCGCCCAACATGTTTCTCTCCTGGTTCACGGTCTCACCAATCCGCCTGGATTAGTCTGCGTTCCACGTATATTTGGAGTGTGTGAGGTTCCAGCCTCTGTTCCTGTATCCAAAGGGGCTGCTCCTTGCCTTCACGCCCTCCATCCTCATCTATGGATATTCTGAGCGTATTGGACTCGGTAGAGCTGAAGATGTCCTGGTAGGGTTGCTCCTGGCCCCGGACAAGCAGATCGTCGGCGCATCATGGCGCTCGTTGGAAGAGGACTCCGCCCGAGCCGGCTGCCTCACCTTTTCCGGGTTCACGTCCGCGCCCGGGTGGTACTAAAAATGGACTACGCACAGTCCACCGACACCCTCTGGGACTTCGGGACCGCTGGGCGCAGCGGGTGTGGAATGCATCCATAACAATGATGGGGTTATAGTTATTTAAGAATATTTGCTTCATATATATGATGGGGGTGGATTGGTTTGTATCGTGTTTTATTCTACATATATTTACAAATGTAAATATTTGATTAAATTTCCTTTTGTGAATGAACATGGTGAAGCACTGCGGATGTGGGGTTGCGTGCAGTTGTGTTGAGTTGTGTTTCGCGTGGTTTGGTTTATTGTGGTTTGATGTACTTTAGTTCAGTTTAGTTTAGTTTAGATTAGGTTCGGTTGCTTTAGTTTAGTGCAGTACATTCAGTTCCGACCCGTTTAATTTAGTGCAGTTTAGCTTAGTCTAATTCAACTTAGTTTTGTTTAGTTCATTACCGCTCAGTTTATTTCAGTAAAGGTCAGATTAGTTATGATCCCATTTGGTTTAGTAACCTGAAGCTTGTATTCACTAATCTAGTAATAATTTTGGTAAACATACACTCAGACTGGAATAATAATAATAATACATTTTATTTTTGGACGCCTTTCAGAAATCTCAAGGACACCTTACATAGATTAACATGAATGAAAAACATATAATCAGAAAAAATAAATAATAAAGACATCACAGAAACACAAATTAAAAACAGAATTCAGTCCAAAAACAAAAAATCAAAAACACAATGTGAAGAGAGAGCAGCGGCAGCTAAAGCGCGCCAGCGTCCACTCTCCCTTCCGACAGCCATCTTGGACACAGACTAACAAGATTACTTACAGACAAAAAAATCATCCCCCCACAATGGACACCACTGTGAGGGAAGGCACAATGTCCAGTTCCCAACCCCAAGTTCACCCAAATCAGGCCTATTGAGGTCACCGCAATTGCCTCTACGGAGGCCCGATATTCCTGGCTGGGCCACTTGGAACGGCCGCTTCCTAGCTGGAGACCGCGGCTTCCGAGGCCGACAAGGCCGCGCCGGTTTGGAGCTCCCAGGCTCCCGATGTTAGAGTCGGCGCCGCCCGCTCCGCTCCGCAGACCTGCAGCCCGGAGGTGTTGATCTCGGCGGTCACAGCTCACCGGAGCTCCAGCGCGTCGATCCAGCGCGGCGACCCAGGCAAGGCATCGCCCGCTCCGCTCCGCGACAGCGCTCCAGCGCTGTGCCGCCACCGAGGCCGAGGTGCTGGGCGGTCCCCGGCAGGAAACGGCGCTCCAAGCCCGCTGGTAGGCCACGAGGACGGGTCGACGGGCAACCCGGAGAAAAAGCTGCCTCACCGACCAGGTAGGGACCTAGAAGTAAAATTGCCCCCTACCCCCCACATTAAAAAGTCAATTTCTCCAACGGACGAAACACAGGACTTACTAAAAACTTTTTTTAAAAAGCGAATTAAACGGACGACTGCTGGTTAGCAGCCGTTCCCCAAGATGGCTCCTCCTGATGGAATCCCCACATGCTTCATGTATAACGGTGACTATAGCTGAACACAATACATCCTAACTAAATTGCTCTAAGGCTGGATCATGACTTCCCTGACATGGGATCTATTTATAGCGTTGTGAAAGTTTGGGCCGGATCCGAGGCTTTCTTTCAGCGCATATGCCAGTTAGATTAGATTAGATTAGATTAGATCCTTTAATGATACTTTACAGGAAATTACAGTGCCACAACAGCTTCAAGACAGACATAACACCACACATTTCCTCAGATAGCTTCCATACTTAATAAGTTAAAATACAATGAATGAATACTAAAAAAATGCAAAATTATTTTTGTGCATTGTAAAACCTTATAGCAGCTGGTATACAAGACTTCCTATATCTCTCAGTTTTGCACATTGGTGCAATCAGTCTCTGACTGAAGATGCTGCTCTTGATCACCTTCAGGGCGCGGAGTGGGTGAGTGAGGTTGGTCATTATTGAACCCAGTTTGTTCAGAGTTCTGGCCGCTGCCACCTGCTGGACCGTTAGCCCCGACCACTGAGCCGGCCTTCCTGATCAGCTTGTCCAGCCTGTTTTTGTCCGCTATGCGGGCGCCTTCTCCCCAACAGGCCACAGCAAAAAAACAGAGCACTGGCCACCACTGAATGGTAGACACTGCACAGTAGGGGTTGGCAGATGTTGAATGACCTTAGCCGCCTTAAGAAATACAGTCGACTTTGTCCCTTCCTGTACACCGCCTCCATATGACTCTTCCAGTCCAGCTCACTGTCAAGCTGCACACCAAGGTACCTGTGGTTGGCGACCACCTCCACCTCAGTGCCCCTGATGGTGATTGGTGTTGGTTGAGTCCTCCTCCTCCCCCTCCTGAAATCCACAACTATCTCCTTCGTTTTTGTTGTGTTGAGATGGAGGTTATTGTGTGCACTCCACTCCACAAAGTTGTCTATTGTATCTCTATACTCCTCCTCATTGCCCCCTTTGATGAGGCCGACAACAGCTGTGTCATCTGCAAATTTCTGCAAAAAGCAGCTGTTGGTGTTGTATTGGAAATCCGCTGTGTAGATGGAGAACAGGAATGGAGCCAGCACAGTTACTTGTGGAGCACATGTACTGCTCAGGATGGTGCTTGAGACATTGTTCTGTAGGCGCACGTACTGTGGTCTGAGGAAAAGGTAATCCAAACACCACAGTACCAGTAATGGATCCACCTTCATCTTCTCCATCTTCTCCCCTAGCAGTCGGGGCTGAATTGTGTTAAAGGCGCTTGAGAAGTCAAAGAATGTAATCCTTACAGATGCATCAGGGATGTCCAGATATGTGTACGCCCTCTGCAGCATGTAAATGAGGGCATCATCGACACTGATGTTGGGCTGATATGCGAACTGTAAAGGATCCATTTGAGTTGACACACAGTTGATCTGCTCAGTGTTTGACTTGCTCTGTTAATTTGTTCAATGATCCACCAAGATCCTACCGTTAAAATTGTGCAAAATTATGTCCTATTTTTCAAATCCGGACCAAATATTAGCAAATGGATGGATCAAGTCTGGGACTCATTGAGGAACTTACGAGGCATGATTCTCCAATATTCCATAGCTAATAAATGAACGGCATCCGACAGATTTAAAATGTTCATTTCTGAATTAAATCCTGCAAACATTATTCAAGCCAGTCAGTTTCTCCCACAGGTTAATAATCGTTGTCTCGATATGATAACGACGGTGGCTATGGTATTTTTTTTCCAATATATTCTTTACTGTTTTCCCAAAACATTGAAGGACAATGCCAATCAATACTGGAGTAACGCAGAAGGCCAGATGCCCAGTGTCTATGGTTCATCTCGACGGCCTGCCAGTAGTAACGCCGTCAGTGGGAGGAGCAAGAATTCCTCACGGTTCAAGAGGGGGGAGGGATCGTGAGTGAAGCAGGAATCCTATATTCATCACTGTGGGTAGTGAATTGTGTTCTGTTGGGGTGCGATGAGTTGAGCTGTGTTTAGTGCATTTCAGTTTGCATTGTTTTTGTGCAGTTCACTATAGTTTGGTTTATTTTAGTTTATTGTTCAAATGTAGGGCAGTTCAGATCCGTGCAGTTCAGTTTTGATCAGGTTAGTACAATTCAGCTTAGTTTTGGGAAATTGCAGTTCAGTTCGGTTTAGTGCATTTCAGTTTATTTTATTTTAGTATAGTTTAGTTATTTGAGATCAATTTAGTTTAGTTATACAACATGAACATACGTCCTTCCACCCACTGAGTCCACACCATCCAACGATCATACGTTCGCACTAGTTCCGTGTTATCCAAGTTTCGCACTTGGGCCTTTCCCACTCTACGAGTTTATACAAGAGCTCTCCCGAGTTAATAAAAAAAAATCAAACTCGTGGTAAGTACGTAGAATGTACGTAGCAGGTACGTCGGAGCTCGGGACGTCTCTGAGCGCCTCGTATCGCTAACGGCAGGTACTCGGGGAACGCGGTAAGCTCGTGAAGTTTATTCAACAGTGTGAAAAATGCCCACGAGAGCCCCGAGTACCTACGAACGGCCATTACCATGCTCGAGTTCGAATCAGGGGAAACTCGGGAGAACTCTTGCATCACCTCGTACAGTGGGACAGGCCCTTCACCCTTCACACTTGGGCCAATTGCAGAAGCCAATTAACTTGCAAACCTGCACGTCATTCGAGTGTAGGGGCAAACCGGAGCACCCGAAGAAAATCCACGCAGGTTAAGGGGAGAACGTGCAGACAGCAGCCAATAGTCTGGATCTAACGGGGTCTCTGGCGCTGTAAAAGGCAGCAAATCTACCGCTGCTGTGCCGACATACTGAATGCTATAGCACGCAATCCTTGTTCAACTCAACGGTTGGCTTTCCATGAAGTGGCAAAATATGCAGGCGAAACACAAAAGCAGAAGCACAAAGGGTCTGACGTCGTCTTCTGTCCCAATGGAATGTCACTGATCGGAAACTTTGCAGAGTTCATTCCAGACACCTTACCAGTGGTAGAATAATCTGTTCATCTCACGGTGCACGGTGGCGCAGCGGTAGAGTTGCTGCCTTGCTGCGCCGGAGTTCCGGATTCGATCCTGACCACGGGTGTTGTCTGTACAAAGTTTGTACGTTCTCCCCATGGCCCAGATGCGTTTCCTTCGGGGGCTCCAGATTCCTCACACATTCCAAGCATCTACGGGTTTGAAGGTTAAATGGCTTTGTATATTTGTAAATTGTCCCCAGTGTAGGATGGTGTTGGTTGGCGGGGTGATCGTTAGTTGGCTCGGACTCGGGTGGCTGAAGGGCCTGTTTTTGAAGTTGAATTAGGCCATTCGGCCCATCTAGTCTATCCCAACATTCAATCATGGCTGCTCGATATATTCCTCTCAACCCCATTCTCGTGTCTTCTCCCCACAACCCCTGCCACCTATGCTAATCAATAATCTATCTATCTCTGCCTTAAAAATATCCACTGGCCTTCTGTGGCCAATCAATTGCACAGATCGACCACTGTTTAACTAAATAAATGCATCCTCGTCTTCCTAAAGGTACTTCTCGTGGACTCTCCTAATAGTGGATCATCCTCTCCACATTCACTTCATCCAGGTCTATCACTATTCGTTAAGATGCAATGATGTACCCTCTCATCCTTCTAAACTCCAGTGAGTACAGACACAGTGCCTTCAAACGCTCAGCATGTGTTAACCCGGTCATCCGCTGGGTCATCTCTAGCGCCAGCACATCCTTCCTCTAATATGTGGCCCCAAATTGCTCACAACAATCCAAATGCAGTCTAACCAATGCCTTACAGAAACTCAGCATTACATTCCCTATTTTGTATATTTGTTCTTTTTTTGCCTTCCTTTGTATCGCTACCGAATTGAATTAAATTTACTTGCATTAAGTTCAATTCAATTCAATTGAATTGAAATTAATTTGAATGATTTGAAACACATTAAATATGCACCTTGGAAACAGACCGTTCCTCCCACCGAGTCCATGCTGAAAATCGATCACCCTTTTGCCTATTGTGGATCCCGGTTAAACCAACAGCGCGTCCAACGCAGACCACCTGAGCCCCTGTAGTTTGTGATGCACTGTTCTATGTTCTTCGCTGTGCAGGGCCATCTGACTGTGCCGCACATGCTGCCAAGCTAAACTAATCACCTCTGCTTGCTCATGATCCATATCCCTCCATTCCAGTGATTTACATGTGCCTATCTAAAAGACGCTTAAACACCACTGTCGTATCTGCCTGCACCACCACTCCGGGCAGCGGGGTCCAGGCATACACCACCCACCGTGCGAAGAACGTACCCGACACAAGTACTGTCAACTTGCCCCCCTCTCACCGTCAACCTGCCCCCCTCTCACCGTCAACCTGTGCCCTGCGTGCTTTTTTTCTGGACCTCCAGTTTCCACCCACACTCCAGAGGCATACAGTTTAGGCTAATGAGCGTGGTGAGATTGTAAATTGTCCCGAGTGTGTGCTGGATCGTGTTAATGTGCGGAGATCGCTAATCGGCCCGGGCTCGAAGGGCCGACATCTTCCGTGCTGTCATTCTAAACTATACAAAACTAAAGCAAAGTAGTGTAAAGTAAATTAATCTAGACTATTTACCTTTCCAAATGAGGATAAAATTCGTGACTGTGAACCTTATCTGCGCCTTTCAATTCGATGAACTGATGTTTAAAATCTTTTATTTGCAGGCAAACTGTTCTCTCGGACTGAACGCTCGAAGATCTGCGTTTCTGCCATTACTTAGCAACGACTTCATGAATCCATTTATTGTTAATGGGCTCATGAAGTCACTGTCATTTGAAAAGACGGCGTTGTACGAAATCATCTTCGCAAAATAAAATCTCATGTCAATAAAAACATGGGTGCCTGTTTAATTGCAATGGGAAAAGATGCTGGAATAACATCATGTCAGGGAGCTAAGGGTTGTGGGACGAAGGGAGGAGAATGGCGGTACGAGGGAGCGATATAACAGCTAATATTACATGGAGGAGTAGACTTGATGGGCCAAATGGCCTAGTTCTGTTCCCATCCCTTATGAAAACAGCGCGTTTCTTGCATGCATTTCACAGGTGCCTTATCCCCCCCTCTACCCCCTCCGGCCCCTCCAACCTCACTTCCATTGACTCCATTTGTACCTCGCGATGTCTCGGCAAGGCTAGCAGAATTATCAAGGACGAATCGCACCCTGGTCACTCCCTCCTTTCCCTATACCACCAGGCAACACCTATAGTAGTGTATAAACGTATACCTACAGATTCAGGGACAGTTTCTTCCCGGCTGTTATCAGGCAACCGAATCATCCTACCACAACCAGAGAGCAGTCCTGAAATAATATATACCTCATTGGTGACCCTTGGAATATCTTTGATCGGATTTTACTGGCATTACGTTGCACTAAACGTTATTCCCTTCTCATGTATCTATACATTATAAATGGCCCGATTGTAAACGCGTATAGTCTACCGCTGACTGGATAGCACGCAACAAAAGTGTTTCCCTGTACATCGATACATACGACAATTAACTAAACTGATTTGGTAATGCGGCTGTTAAGGTGAAACCTCTCGGAATGATCTTCACATAGGTGCTGAACACATTCGTTCGGTCCCCCAGTGTCTACGTCATCTCCCGCTTGCCAAACAGTTAAACTCCCATTCCCAATCCCACACTGTCCCTGTCCTGGGACTCCTCCATTGTCAGGGTGAGGCCAAACATAAATTGGAGGAACATCACCTCATATTTCGCCTGGCAATCTTACAACCCAGCGGTATTAAAATGTATTTCTCTAACGTCAAGTAACCATTGAATCCCCTCTCTCTCGTTCGTCCCCCAAACAAGTTGACTTTGTAAATTTCCTATCGTCCTGTTGAGTTCCAATGTCTGTATTAACTCGTTATCACCTATCTCACAGTCGATAATGGCCATTATGGGCTCACCTTGCCTCTATTATCGGTGTTTTTTGCATATTTAGCATTCTTCTGAAATACCATCTTTACCTCTCGCTCCACTTTCCGTGACTCGTATGCCGCTGTCCAATTTAGGAAACCTGAACGGAAAAGGATCCGGGGGCGGCGACATGTAGGAGTAGTCGCACTTTTCCACGCTCTCGATTTGTTCACCTCCAACTTTTATTATAGCTCAGCCTAAGTTTTATAACTACCCATAAATATTGATGGTGCAAAAGATGGAAGACTCGACGACCAGCACCGTCATGGCTACGCTAGCGGCCATGTTAACAGAGAACAAGGCTTCGCTACTGGCAGAATTCAATGCAGAATTCAACGCAGCGTTCACCAAACTGGAAACGAAGCTGGGCAATATCCAGACCACTATTTTAGATCACCAACAGCGTCTTTCGTCATTGGAGTCATTTGCGGATACCACCAGCCAAGACATGCGAGCTATAGAGACAAAGCTAACTGCGGTGACCGAAGAGAACGCCAAGCTAAAGTCTAAGCTTATCGGCCTGGAAGGCAGGAGTCGCCGAAATAACATAAGGATAGTCGGTCTCCCCGAGAACATCGAAGGCCCCCAATCAACAGTTTTTTTCTCTCAACTCCTGCTCAAGACTCTTGGCGAACACGTACTGGAATCAGCCCCGGAGCTAGACCGAGCCCACCGTACGCTAGCAGCTAAGCCAAGCCCCGGTGAGAAACCCAGAGCAGTTGTGATATGCTTCCATAGATTCCAGACCCGCGAGTTGGTGGTGCATGAGGCTCGGAGGCAGAGGGGTAAGCTGAAGTACAAGGATATTCCGATCCACATTTTTGAAGACTACTGTCCCGAGATAGTTGAGCAACGCTCCGCGTACCGAGACGTTATGAAGGAACTGTACAACCTGGGCCTCAACCCCTCCCTTCATTATCCGGCCAAGCTGTTCATCATGACCGGGGAAGGAAAGAGGCGACGGCTAACATCTCCCGAGGACGCTCTGGATTTCATCTCATCTCACCGTCGACGCAGACCGGGACCCACGGATGACTGACTTCGCTCGGTACGTCTACATTCGAGTGGCACAGGGGCCCGGCTAATCTACGATTACACTATGGGCTAATTTTAGCTTGACTGCTCTTAGCAACTAGCCACTGCTAATGCTCGGCCTTGCTGATTATCCCAGACCCCTGTCTCGAAATGTATGCGGCTGGTAAGAACTCACCATGATTCGTGACTATGTTATACCAACTTTTCCTTATAATGTTTATGTGTAATCATACTTGAAAGGTTCTTCCCCTGCACATGCTATAACATTAGGCTTAAGGGACCCACTCTGTGGTTCGTGGTCTGGTCTCTGCCTTCTTGGTTTTAGCAGCTGGCTGCTAACGTCGCCAGCATTCGGCTGGTTTGTTTACACTAGTCGTCCTAGCGGACTGTGTGGGGCTGATAAGAACTCATTACAGCCAAGTCTGTGTTACACCAATCTGCTCCTACCGCGTTTTTGTTTAACCATACTTAATTGATGTTCTTCTGCCCTGTGCTTTAACCCAAGAGCCCAGTTTGCAACTTGCAAATTTCTCTAACGCTACTCTTTCTTTATACCTTGTCGATTTAAGATATACTTTGTAATACCAAAGGAAGCTATTCTTGTTTCACTTATACGTTGGCTTGCTTATTTTGTATCACCATTTTGTTAATTTGCTTTGTCTTGTTATTACTATCATCACTACTATCATTACCATTAGAGTTAGCAATGTCATTGGTAGTGCAACTACTATGGCTATACATTTTAACTTTGAATTTATTTATTTATGTTTATTTTACTTTATCTATTTCCTATTTTTCACATTATTATTATTATCATTGTTATTATTATTATTACTATATTTATTTCACTTCATGTTACTTTCCTGACATTGAGCGATTTTGCTGCTTTGGGAGGTGGAAATATTGGGAGTTAAGATCGGATAACTCCATGCGGATGCGAGGACAACGCACCTTGGTGCAATGGGCACTCAAGGTTCAGTTTGTACATTGGGGATCTCAGGTCCGGGGATTCAGGTTTGAAAGATGGTTAAGTGATATGTGTCCCGCTTGTTTGTTGTGTGTGTACGTGCGTATGTTTTTTTTCTTTCTCTCCTTCCCCCCACACCCCTACTCTCTGCAGCTGGCATCGTTGCGCTCTTCCGTCGCCGTCTGGACTTGCATACTACAGCGCTCTGTTCACTCACTTGGATATAGCTAAGTATGGCCAACACAAACGACACTCTTAGATTTGTCTCGTGGAACGTGAGGGGGGTGGGGGATCCTACTAAGACTGACAGGATCTTGGCCCACTTGCAACAGCTCAAAGGCGATATATTTTTTATTCAAGAGACCCACCTTCGCAACAGAGAGGTAACACGGCTTAAGAGAGGCTGGATTACCCATATATTTCATTCGAAATTTAATGATAGGGCTAGGGGTGCTGCTATCCTGATTCGTAAAAACGTTATGTTCGAACTACAGAAAACCGTGGAGGACCCTGTTGGCCGCTTTGTCATGGTTTCTGGCAAACTACAAGACACACCTGTCATATTGGCCAGTATTTACGGTCCCAACTGGGATGACAGCTCGTTTGTATCCAAATATTTTACATCTCTCCCAAACATTGAAAATCACCATGTCATTGTGGGTGGAGATTTTAATCTGGTCCGAGACCCTATACTGGACAGATCTTTGAACAAAGCCTCTACTTTAACTAAATCAGGTAAGACTCTGCATGCTTTTACCAAACAACTTGGGTTCACAGACCCATGGAGATATACATTTCCCACGACTAAATTATTTTCATTTTTTTCCCACGCGCACCGTACCTATACCCGTATAGACTTCTTTCTCATAGATAACAGACTGCTCTCCAAAATCAAATCCAGCGAGTATCATAGTATCGTAATATCAGATCACGCTGCTACCTCCCTCGATCTCCACTTTCGTAAACGAACTAACCCCTTTAAACAGTGGAGGTTCAACTCCTCATTACTAGCAGAGGCTCACTACAAGCAATTCTTGCACTCCCAAACCACTTTATATTTTGAGCTGAATGACTCGCCGGACGTAGAAAGAGGTATACTCTGGGAAGCTTCAAAAGCCTATATTAGGGGCCAACTAATTAGGGGCCAACGTCTCGGCTCTTTTGTCTCCAACCTGAAAAGAGCCGAGACGTCCCAAACGGCAGACCTGTTACAAAAAAATAAAGTACATTGACGACAAATATGCATCTGACCCAAACCCTATTCTTTATAAAGAACGCCTTAGGTTACAAACAGACTTTGACCTCATGACTACTAATAAAGCCAAGCTCCGACTGCTTAAATCTAGGCAACACTTTTTTGAATCTGGGGATAAAGCTGGGAAGCTCCTGGCCCATCAGGCCAGAACCGAGGCGACTTCACGGCTAATTCCAGCCATTAGATCCAGCTTATCGGAGATTCATACTGATCCTCTTAGAATTAATGAAGCATTTGCTAAATTCTACGCTGAACTATACGCTTCCGATTGTCATCCCACTGCAGGTGACATGCTCAGTAGTATGACGTTTCCCCGAATTATACTCGTCCTCGGTGGACTCAGTACAAACAAACGGCACACTGTCGCCCCACTTCCCCCTTCAGAGAGGTACCAGGCAGGGTTGCCCGTTATCACCACTTCTGTTTGCTGTCGCGATAGAACCCTTGGCGGTCTGGTTACGCTTAGAGAAGGGCTTTAAAGGTATTACACGGTTCGACACAACTCATAAAGTCTCATTGTATGCGGATGACCTGCTCCTGTACATCTCGAATCCAGTCAGCTCTCTCCCTGTGATTACGAATATTTTGGAACGGTTCGGTGCGTATTCTGGTTATAAATTTAACTACCAAAAAAGTGAGCTATTACCGATTAACTCATTGGCTAAGCAGCTCCCTCGCTCTTTACCCTCATTCAAATGGGCAGAGGACGGGTTTCGCTACCTCGGCGTTTTTATTACAACACCCTTATCTGATATGTTCCGCACAAACTTTCTGCCTCTGGTTGAGAAAGCTGAAAGAGATTTTGACCGCTGGTCAGTTTTACCGCTGTCCCTCGCGGGCCGGATAAATCTGGTCAAGATGGTCGTCCTACCCAAATTCCTGTATCTTTTTCAGCACGTCCCTATACTTATCACTAAATCTTTTTTTGCTTAATTAAAAAGGACAATATCTAAATTTTTACGGGGTAGCAAACCGGCTAGAATCCGAAAGGCGATACTAGTCTCCTAAGAGTGACGGCGGTTTGGCACTTCCTGACTTTAGGCGATACTATTGGGCAGCTAACTTGCAAAAACTTCTGTATTGGATGAATGATGATTGCGACCACCTACCGACCTGGGTACACATGGAAAAGGCGAGTTCACATCTCCAGTTGCGGTCTGTCCTATGCTCCCAAATCCCCCTTCCTATAACATCTGTGGCTGCAGACCCAATTGTGTCCCTCCCGCTCAAGATATGGAGTCAACTCAGGAAAAACTTCGGTTTACAAGGCCCTTCCATCTTGACCCCACTGCTTAAAAATCACATCTTTAAACCTTCAAGTACAGACCACGCGTTCAAAACCTGGCATAGCAACGGTATCAGTAGTATCAAAAACCTATACAAGAATGGCATTTTCTCGTCCTTTGCGGAGCTCTCGTCCAACTACAGCCTCCCAAACTCCCACCTTTTTCGTCTTTTCCAGATTAGGGATTTTGTGAAGAAGACATTCCCCCATTTCCCAAATCGCCCCCCTGAAACCCTGACCGATACCATCCTAGCGCTAGACCCCAACCGGAAGAAATGCATCTCTGTTTTGTATAACTTGTTAGGGTCGGTTATATTGAAACCTCATACCTCATTAAAAGCTGCGTGGGAGGGTGAGCTGAATACGAAACTAACATGCCAGCAATGGGACTCTGCCTTGGATTTGATCCATTCGTCCTCCATATGTGCCCATCATGGCCTAATCCAATGCAAAGTCCTTCACAAAGTCCACTACACAAATGCAAGATTATCTAGAATTTACCCCACTGTTAGGGACACCTGCAACAGATGTAATCAATCCCCTGCCAATCATAGCCATATGTTCTGGTCTTGCCCTAAGCTAGCAGCCTTTTGGAGGAGTGCTTTCGACGTGATAAGCAGAGCCTATGGCCAGACTATTCCTCCAAACCCACTGTCAGCCATTGGATTAGGTGCACCTCCCAACACCAACCTCTCTGTTGCGTTGAAGCGGGTCCTGGCTTTTACAACCTTGTTAGCCCGCAGACTGATCTTGCTTAACTGGAGGCTCACCTGCCCCCCGACACACGCCCGCTGGATCAAGGAGGTGCTCTACAATTTAAAGCTTGAAAAACGTAGGTTCTCTCTCAAAGGCTCTACCAAGACATTCCTAGACACATGGAACTCTTTCCTGGAACTTGTAAACTCTCTTAACTTGTCCCCGGATTCGGAAGAGGACTGAGTGCTTTCCATCACTGTCCTGCTTTACTGCAGCTGCTCCCCCCCCCCTTAGCCCCCCCCCCTCCCCACACTTATTAATTTAATTACCTACTTATTTACTGTTATTACTGATTTGTTTTTGATTCCCCCCACCCAGTACATTTTATTTTGTTTATCTCTACGTATTTGTGTGGATGTGTACGTATGTGAGTGTTGTTTGTCCCCATTTGGTTCCGACCTGATTCGGGTGGGTTGAAGGTGGGTAAGGGTAAGGGCTTTGAGGGTCGCTTACATACTGTTGCACAATTATGCCTTGAGTGTCACTGTCTGTTATCATTGTATGTATGCAAATTTATGTGAAATTCATATAAAAAGATTTCAAATAGGAAACCTGAACGGAAACCTCTGGAGACTTTGCGCCCCACCCAAGGTTTCCGTGCGGTTCCCGGAGGTTGCAGGTGGTTGCCGCAGGTTGCAGGTAGTGGAAGCAGGTAGGGAGACTGACAAAAACCTCCGGGAACCGCACGGAAACTTTGGTGGGGCGCAAAGTCGCCAGATGTTTCCGTTCAGGTCTCCTAAGTGGGACAGGGGTATTAGTCTGAAGTCGTATCTCGACCCGAAACGTCACCTGTTCCTTCTCTCCCGAGATCTTGCCTGACCCGTTGAGTTACGCCAAGTTTTTGTGCCTGTCTTCAATCATTTAGTAACTGACATAATACTCCACCTGAACGCACAGTGCCTGAAAACTGGAGGGCGGTGATCCCTCGAAGTCGTGGAGACGTTTCTAAGATGAAGGGGGAAATATTTAATAGGAATCTGAGGGGTATATTTTTCACGCAAAGGGTGGTGCAGGTAAGGAACAAGCTGGCAGTAGAGGAAGTTGAGACTGCGACAATCACAAAAGTTTAAGAAGCAGTTCGACAAGTACATGGATATGACAGGTTTGGAGGGATATGGACCAAACTTGGACAGGTGGGACCAGTGCAGCTGGGACATGTTAGCCGGTGTGGGCAAGTTGGGCCAAACGGCCTGGTTCTACGTTGTGTCACCCTAGGATTATGTGGGGCTGAATGTATGATCGCTTGCGGATGAATGGTCTAGTGAGGAGAAGTCATAATGGAGGCTCATTTCACAATTTCACCTCTCTTCATCAATGGAGAGGTGGTTGAGAGGTTCACCTCCTTTAAGTTCCTCTGGACCACCATACATCAATCCCTATCATGGGAGCTCAACACCAGTCTCATAATCAGTAAGTGCCACCAGCGACTCTACTTCCTGCGGCAGCTTAAAAAATTCAGGGTCAGTCGACCAGCCATGACCCACTTCTATAGGTCTTCCATAGAAAGCATACTCACATTCTCCATGCTTGTCTGGTATGGTCACGCAACCTCGCAGGATAAGATACGGCTGGAGAAAATAGTGCGCCGAGCTTGTAAGATCATCGGTTGCAGCAGACTTCCCTCAGTGACATCACTTTAATCAACAAGACTCACCAGAAAGGCCAAAAAAATCATAGCAAACCACTTTCACCCGGCACATTACCTCTTTAATCTCCTCCCATCAGGAAGGAGATATAGAAGCATTAAAAGTAAAACATCTCGTTTCAGTGACAGCACCTACCTCCAAGCCATCAGATATGACGCTGCTGGGTACTGTCCTTCCTGTATAAATTGTACTTCGTACGGTATTGTCTGTATTATTTATTGTGGTGTATGTGGCGGTTGTATGGTACTGCAATGTATCTGTCTGAGAGCGAACCAAGACACATTCTTATCAACTTGTTGACATGGCAATAAACTTCTTGAATCTTGAATCTTGAATCTTGAATAACACGAATGAGTTTTTTGAGGAAGTAACTAAAACAGTGACGAAGGCAGAGCAGTGGACGTTAGGTACATGGACTCCTGTCAGATTCACGACCAGGATATACGTGGGAGCTTTTGTAACAAGAAATCGGAGGACTTTTGGGGAAACGGATAAAAACATGGCCTGGTTATAGGAGGCTGAAGTGGTGGTGGTGGAGTGTTCCGGTATTTTCAGATTAGAAAATCCGAAATTCAATCGTGGCCAATCGATCTCTCCCTCCTAACCACATTCTCCTGCCTTCTCCACATTATCCCCGACACCCATATTAAACACGACTCTATCTATCTCTGTCTGAATATGTGCATAAAATGTGTGTATGGGCGGTCCAGTGGAGCTGGTCCCGACATCGCGCGGGGCTCCGAAAAACTGACGTGTTCAATAATTCCGCGCGGCAACGGCCTGTCGGCCCGCAGCCGCCTCGACGCCGTAGGTCACGCGCGAACATCCCGCGGAATTCGCTCGAAGTTCATGTCACTCATTCGACCTCCGCGCGGCCCCCGCTTCTGGTTTGGTCGCGCTTGCCGCATGCAGTCGCATACAATCGCACGCAGTCGCATGCTGTCGCATGCTCCTGGGACAGGCCCTTTAGGTCGCGCTTGCCGCATGCAGGTCGCATGCTCGTGGGACAGGCCCTTTAACTTTCCGGAAGGCAGATGTCCCTATGTATCCTCCGACTAAATTATTCCAATTATCATGCTGTCTGCAAAGACAGTAATCAGATCACCGACATGCTGATCACTTCAGTTTGGTCGCGCTTGCCGCATGCAGTCGCATGCTCGTGGGACAGGCCCTTGAGGTCGCGCTTGCCGCATGCAGGTCGCCTGTTCCTGGGACGGGCCCTTTAGCGTTATAGCACATCAGTTTGCATCGACAAAGTCCAATGTCTGCAATGGAGTAGAGGTGAATTGGACAGTACCCTTGTTAATGTGTGGACCATACACAAAGTCCAATATCCTCAAATTGGTAGAGATGTATCGGATATGACACGAGCGTATGTACGGACCGTTCACAAACCTGATAACAGGCGGGAAGAAGCTGTTCCTGAATCTGGTGCAGCTCGTTTTTAAACTCTGTACCATTCTCGGAAAGGGTGCAGGGAAAAATGAAAGAACGGGGTGGGTGAGTGAGGTCTTCGGATACATGGACTGCTCCTCCTGCTTCCCCCCCCCCCCCCCCCCCCCCCCCCGCAATGTGAGCTTGAATGTTTTAACCACTTGAGAACGTTTTGCCGCGTTGCCATAGACACCATTTTACAAACTTTTATCGCTTACTTAATCGAGAACTTGGCAATTGCCGTTTATCAGATAAGGTGACCTTTCCGGTCAGTGACCTGCTCCAGCAGGTATTGTTTGGAATATTTTCTCACGCTAATATTGAAATCAGGTGTTTGCAAAGGACTGAAGTAGAATGGAACATAGACAAGGCAGTTACTTACTCCTGTATAATTTAGAATAGCTTCAGTTACACGGTGGAGCTGCGGCAGATAGGTCAGGTTTATAGGTAGGATACTCTATGTGTGCAGGATAATGTACGGGGTGATCGCTGGTCGACGTGGGCTCAATGGGCCGAAGGGCCTATTTCCACGCTATATCTCTAAATACGTTTTTAATAAAGACAATACTAATACGTTCACGATAGGGGTGTGACTGGTCCTCGTTTCCTAAAATGGGATGGGTAGTCTTTCATGAGTAGGAAGGAATTGCAGATGCTGAATTACATCGAAAATTTACACAAATGCTGGAATAACTCAGCGGGACACGCGGCATCTCTGGATTGATGGAATGGGGGCCGTTTCGGGTCGATTCCCTTCTTCAGACTAAGCTCAGGCTGAAAAAGGATTTTGTGCCTAAACCTCATTCGTGCCTACTACCTGGAGATGCTGCCTGTCCCGCTCAGTTACGCCAGCATTTTGTGTCGATCTTGGGTAACCTTTCTTGCTGAATAAATTGACTTTGAAATTTCCCGGGTGAGAGGGTATGAGATACAAGCAGAGGTTGGACAAATTTTTGATTATTTTCTCTGAATCGCCGGAAGTTGAGCGGAGACATAATAGAAGTATTTAAATTTGTGAAAAGCACATATGTGGTAGTCAGAATCTTGTTTTCCCCCAGGGTAAATATTTTACAGATTAGAGGACTCTCATATGAAGAAAGACTGGATAGACTCGCTTGTACTCGCTAGAATTTAGAAGATTGAGGGGGGATCTTATAGAAACTTACAAAATTCTTAAGGGGTTGGACAGGCTAGATGCAGGAAGATTGTTCCCGACGTTGGGGAAGTCCAGAACAAGGGGGTCACAGTTTAAGGATAAAGGGGAAATTATTTAGGACCAATATGAGAAAAACATTTTTCACACAGAGAGTGGTGAATCTCTGGAAGTCTCTGCCACAGAAGGTAGTTGAGGCCTGTTCATTGGCTATATTTAAGAGGGAGTTAGATGTGGCCCTTGTGACTAAAGGTGATCAGGGGGTATGGAGAGAAGGCTGGTACAGGATACTTAGTTGGATGATCAGCCATGATCATATTGAATGGCGGTGCAGGCTCGAAGGGCCGAATGGCCTACTCCTGCATCTATTTTCTATGTTTCTATGTAGAGGGCATAGCTTAAATGTAAGAGGGGTAATGCTTAAATTAGATTAGCGCGGCAAGTTTTTTTAGACAGAGGGTGGCGGGTGCCTGTATGGGGCAGCGAAGCCAGATACAATGGTTGTGTTTTATAGACTTTTATACAAGCACACATTTGGAGGAAAAATGTTATTTGGCTGGAAAGGGTGCAGAGAAGATTTACAACGAAGTTGCCAGGACGCAAGGTTCCTGAGCTGCAGGGAGATGGTGAACAGGCTAGGATTTGATTCCGTGGAGCCCAGGCCGATGAGGGATGATATGGAATGGAATGGAATGGAATGCTATTTATTGTCATTCAAACCTAGGTTTGAACGAAATTTCATTTCTACAGTGTTTTACATTACAAAAAAACCCAGGACACACACTTAACACAGTTTACATAAACATCCATCACAGTGAAACCGCAACACCTCCTCACTGTGATGGAAGGCAAAGACTTTATCTTTTCCCTTTGTCCTTCACCCGCGGTCCAGCTGTCCAACTGAAGCGTCGAGACGAACTGGGGCTCCGATGTTAAAGCCCCCGGTGGGCGATGGTAAGTCTCGTGGCCACTAACCCGCACTGGGCAATGTTTGGCCCCGGCTCCGTGTCCTTTAAACCCCGTGGTTCCAGCGGGAGAAGTTGCCGTTGTAGGAGCTCGGGAAAAGTGGTCTCCCACCAGGGACCTGGAGCTCCGATGTTACTGTCCACCGGGCCTGCGGCCGGAGCCTCCGAAGCTCCGAAGAGGGTCGCAGCCGCGTGCCACCACAGCTCCTCCCGCTCCGAAGTCGGCCAGCTCCGCGATGGCAGGTCCGCAGGCCCCACGACTGGAGACCTCAGGTTAGTCCGGGCCGGAGGCCGCCGCCGGCTCCTCGATGTTATCCTCGAGTACAGGGACCTCGACAGGGAAAAAGTCGGGTCCCCGTACAGGAAAGAGATCAACGGTTTCCCCCACATCCCCCACCCCCAGCCCCCACATATACACAGTTTAAAAAAAATAAAAACTAGCTCAAGACATACATTTAACAAGACAAAAACAAAAAAAGACAGATGACTGTAGTCGAGCCGCTGCCGTTAGGCGCCGCCACTTATTTATATTATAGAGGTGTATAAAATCATGAGAGGAATATATTGCATGAATGCGCTGAGCCTTTTACACAGTGAAGGGGATTCAAGAACCGGAGGACATAGGTATAAAGTGGAGGGTGAATTATTTTATTGGAACCCCATGTCGACATTTTTACACATTTTTAGTGTGGTAAGTATACGGAACGAGCTACCTGAAGGGGTAGCTGAGGCAGGCAAATTGTCCCAAGGGCATCTTTCATGCTGTATTACACTATGATTATATGACACATGTGTCTGCAGGGATTGGAGGGACATTCAGGGATCAGTTAGATGTGATTAGTTTCGCTTCATCTAGCCCGGTAAGGACATTATGGGCCGAAGAGGTGTGCGTTTTCACACTTCAATATATCTCGTCAGATGGGAGAGGATAGGACAGGGAGTCCCTGGGTTGACAGATGTCCTTGGTTATGACTGTGGCCTTGCTGAGACTGCATGAAATGTAACTGGAGTCAATAGAATGGAAGTTGGTTTATGTGATGATCTGGGCAGCGTCCACAATTCTCTTCAATTTCTTGCTGTCTTGGATGGAGCGGTTGCCAAACCAAGATGTGATGCACCCCGAGGGGTGGGGGGAGGTCTTATAGAAACATGGGGGGATCTTATAGAAATATATAAAATTATAAAAGGACTGGCCAAGCTAGATGCAAGAAAAATGTTCCCAATGTTGGGCGAGTCCAGAACCAGGGGCCACAGCCTTAGAATAAAGGGGAGGCCATTTAAGACTGAGATGAGGAGAAACCTTTCCACCCAGAGATTTGTGAATCTGTGGCCGTTTGGGACAGAGTTGAGGACAACGTTTCCACCCAGAGAGTTGTGAGTCTGTGGCAATTTGGGACTGAGATGAAGAGAAACATTTCCACCCAGAGAGTTGAGAATCTGTGGCCATTTGGTACTGAGATGAAGAGAAACTTTTCGACCGAGCGAGTTGTGAATCTGTGGCCATTTAAGACTGAGGTGGGAAAAAACATTTCCACCCAGAGAGTTGTGAATCTGTGGCCATTTGGGATTGAGTTGAGGAGAAACGTTTTCACCCAGAGAGTTGTGAATCTGTGGCCATTTGGGACTGAGTTGAAGAGAAATATTTTCACCCAGAGAGTTGTGAATTTATGGATTTCCCTGCCACATAGGGCAGTGGAGGCCAAATCGCTGGATGGATTTAAGAGAGAGTTAGATAGGGCTCCAGGGGCTAGTGGAATCAAGGGATATGGGGAGAAGTCAGGCACGGGTTATTGATTGGGGACGATCAGCCATGATCACAATGAATGGCGGTGCTGGCTCAAAGGGCCGAATGGCCTCCTCCTGCACCTATTTTCTATGTTTCTATGTTTCTATGATAAATTGCTTTCTGGGGCAATCAAGATGCACCCCGATAAATTCATTTCCAGTGCACTCATGTTACAATGCTGAAGTAATAGCCCCCTTACAAACTGAAAGACTACAGCAGATCACATCGGCAACAGCTCATGAGTGCTGATGGAATGTTTAAAGATGTCAAATGAAATAAGGGGCATACTGTTCTCAGATGATTATCTCAAGTAGAAAGAAAACAATGTTCGGCCAGTTCCTTTGCAAGCTCCGTCTTTTGCCAAGTTTGGGTCACCAACGTGGCTTGTGGACAGTGCCAAGGGCAAGTGAGTATGAAGAGAGGTGTCACATGCGTAGGAGTCATACAGTTATAGATTCATACAATGTGCAAACAGGCCCTTCATGCCAACTTACCCACACCGACCAACATGTCCCGTCTACGCTAGTCCCACCTGACTGTGTTTGACGTAAAGCCCTCTAAACCTGCCGTGTCCATGTACCTATACAATTGTATCTTAAACGGTGCAATAGTCCCTGTCTCAACTACATTCTCTGGCAGCTCGTTCCATACACCCACCACTCTTTTCTTGACAACATTACCCCTCGGATTATTATTAAACCTTTTCTCCTTCAACATAAACCTATGTCCTCTGCTACTCGATCCCACTAATCTGGGCAAGAGAGTGTGCGTCTACCAGATCTATTCATTTCATGACTTAATGCACCACTGTAAAATCAACCCTCGTCCTCCAACATGTAAGGAATATTGTCCCAGCCTGCTGCACCTCTCTCGAAAGCAGAGGCCCTGGAGTCCTGGCAACATCTTCTTAAATCTTCTCTCTACCCGTTCCCAACTGACAACATCTTTCCTGTAACATGGTGCCAAGAACAGAACACCATACTCTAAAATCTGCCTCATAACTGCAACATGACCTCGCAACTTCTACACTCAATACTCTTGACTGAAGAAGGACAATGTTCCAAAAGGCTTTTGGACCCCCCCCCCCCCCCTATTTACCTGTGATACCACCTTCAAGGAAGTATGTACCTGCATTCCGAGAACCCACTGCTCAAAAACACTCGCTAGAGCCCTACAATTCACTGTGCAGGTCATGCTAATGTTGTAACCATATAGCCTTATAACAATTATAGCACGGAAACAGGCCATCTCGGCCCTTCTCGTCCGTGCCGAACACTTACTCTCACCTAGTCCCATCTACCTGCACTCAGACCATCACCCTCCTTTCCTTTCCCGTCCACTTACCTATCCAACTTATTTTTAAATGATAAAAACGAACCTGCCTTCACCACTTCCACTGGAAGCTCATTCCACACAGCTACCAGTCTCTGAGTAAAGAAGTCCCCCCTCATGTTACCCCTAAACTTCTGTCCCTTAATTCGCAAATCATGTCCACTTGTTTGAATCTTCCCTACTCTCAATGGAAAAAGCTTATCCACGTCAACTCTGTCTATCCCTCTCATCGTTTTAAAGGGGTCAAGGAAAGTGCGTTCACGTCGCGGCCCTGTTTCAACCAATCTTTCCACCACCACGCACAAGAAGCGCAAGACAGAGACCATTGTGCAGATGCCGAGAAGTGTGTTCAGCTCTTGCTGAACAACTTCTAATCTTGTGTGTGGACTCGATAAGAAGAAGAAGATCGTTTTAAAGACCTCTATCAAGTCCCCCCTTAACCTTCTGCGCTCCAAAGAATAAAGACCTATCTTGTTCGACCTTTCTCTGTAACTTAGGTGCTGAAACCCAGGCAACATTCTAGTAAAGCTCCTCTGCACTCTCTCTATTTTGTTGACATCTTTCCTGTAATTTTGCGAACACAATTGTACCCCATACTCCAGAATTGGCCTCACCAATGCCTTGTACAATTTTAACATTACATCACAACTTCTGTACTCAATATTCTGATTTATATAGACCAGCACACCAAAAGCTTTCTTTACCAACCTATCTATATGAGATTCCACCTTCAAGGAACTATGCACAGTTATTCCTAGATCCCTCTGTCCCCCTGTTACACTTTAGAAATTGCAACATCTCCCATTTCTTGTTGGAATGTAGCATGCCAAACGGACAGCGACAGGATGGGCCATATATGTCATGTTTAGTCTAGTTTAGTTTGATTTAGTTGACCAAGTCCGGGGCCACCAGCGATTCTCCTAAATTAACATTATCGTACACACTAGGGACAGTTTATATGTTTTACCGAAGACAATGGGCCTAAAAAGCTCCACGTCTTTGGAGCCTGGGAGGAATGCGGATCATGCGCAGTCCACCCACACGGTCACAGGGAGAACGTTCAAACTCTCTGCAGAATGCAGAGGCAACGACGCATACTGTATGTACAGGCGAATATTCTCTTGCGTAAATTTGGTGCGTGTGCAGATGTGGTGAAGATGTCGCTATTTAGAGCATACTGCACACCACTCTACACTGCGCACCTGTGGTCGAACTATGGGAAGACAAGTTTGCAGAGACTAAAGGTGCGTATAACGATGCCATGAGAACATTGCAAAGGAAACCTAGATGGTGTAGTGCTAGTAATATGTTTGTGGCTGCAGGAGTCAGTACTTTAGAAGCTATACTAAGAAATCACATGTATAAATTCATTTGCAGGATAAATGACTAAAAATGTGATTATTGTGGCCTTGTCAAACATAAGGGTTAGCACTACACGCTACGAATCCCAGCTGTGGAAACACTGGTATCGTTGTCTCGTTGTAGGATATTGATCATTCTTTTAATCTGGATTTTTAATTCATGTATTGTGTTTTCTTTTTTTTAATATAATTTATGATGCTTTTATAAGTGATATAATAAGATTTTATATGTACTTTATGACATTTTTTTAATATGCAATGCATTTTCATGTAATGTTGCCCCTTGTCTGGACATCGAGCCCGTAATAAAGTTTATTATTATTATTATTATTATTATTATTATTATTATTATTATTATTATTATTATTATTATTATTATTATTATTATTATTATTATTATTATTATTATTATTATTATTATTATTATTATTATTATTATTGCACCGGTGTTCAGTATCGAACCCTAGTCTCTGGAGCTGCATTATGACTTCTTGAATCTTAAATCAATGACCCAATCTATAAAGTAGGCCTACTATATGCCATCTTTATTTTTCTCACTACTTGTTTTGCCACTTTCAGGGAGTTATCGACTTGGACCTCAAGATTCCTCTGCAATTCTGTTCTATTAAGCGTCATGCCATATATATCTGTATATTTTCCCTTACATTAGAGGTCTTTGACACTGAACCCATGAACCTCCTTCAGCCTGATTTTTGGAAACATAGAAACATAGAAACATAGAAAATAGGTGCAGGAGGAGGCCATTCGGCCCTACGAGCCAGCACCGCCATTCATTGTGATCATGGCTGATCGTCCCCTATCAATAACCCGTGCCTGCCTTCTCCCCATATCCCTTGACTCCACTAGCCCCTAGAGCTGTATCTAACTCTCTCTTAAATCCATCCAGTGATTTGGCCTCCACTGCCCTCTGTGGCAGGGAATTCCACAAATTCACGTAGGAGGTGGTTGGTGTAATTCAAGACATGATTACAATCGAAGTATCCACAGTGTATAGATACACGAGAAAGGGAATAACACGAATCATGTTTTGTACAAGATAATGTCCAGTAAAGCCCAATCAATGATAGTGCGAGGGTCTCCAATGAGATAGGTAGTAGCTCAAGACCGCTTTTTAGTGTATGTAGGATGGTTTAGGAACCTGTTAGAAGCTGGGGAGAAACAATCCCTGAATCTGGCGGTATGCATTTTCACACTTCCATACCTTTACCTTGCTGCAAGAGGAGGGAGTGACCAGACTGAGACTCATCCTTGATTATGCTGGTGGCCTTCCCGAGGAAGCATGATGTGTAAACGGAGTCAATGGAAGAGAGTTTTGTTTATGTAACATGGAAGAGAGTATAGAATTTGGGATGTAATTTTAAAATTGTACAAGGCATTGGTGAGGCCAATTCTGGCGTATGGTGTACAATTCTGGTCGCCAAATTATAGGAAAGATGTCAACAAAATAGAGAGAGTACAGAGGAGATTTACTAGAATGTTGCCTGGGTTTCAGTACCTAAGTTACAGAGAAAGGTTGAACAAGATGGGCCTTTATTCTTTGGAGCGCAGAAGTTTAAGGGGCGACTTGATAGAGGTCTTTAAAATGATGAGAGGGATAGACAGAGTTGACGTGGATAAGCTTTTTTTCCATTGAGAATGGGGAAGATTCAAACAAGAGGACATGACTTGAGAATTAAGGGACAGAAGTTTCGGGGCAACATGAGGGGGAACTTCTTTACACAGAGAGTGGTAGCTGTGTGGAATGAGCTTCCAGTGGAAGTGGTGGAGGCAGGTTCGTTTTTATCATTTAAAAATTAATTGGATAGCTATATGGACGGGAAAGGAATGGAGGGTTATGGTCTGAGTGCAGGTAGATGGGACTAGGTGAGAGTAAGTGTTCGGCACGGACTAGAAGGGCCGATGTGGCCTGTTTCCGTGATATAATTGTTATATGGTTAGATGTTTATTTGGTTTGTGTGATGGTTTGGGCAGCATCCAATATTCTTTGTACTCTCTTGCTGTCTTGGATGGAGTTGTTCCGAAACCATGCTGTGATGCATTCCTCCAAACCTCTCCTACCCAAGTAGATGTCTAAAACCTACCGGTCACAGCGAGAATTTGGAAACGTCAGACACAAGGTGGCACAGTGGAGGAATTCCTGTCTTATAGCGCCAGTGACATGGGTTCATTCCTGACTATGGGCGCTGTCTGTACAGAGTTTGCACGTACTCACCGTGACCGTGTGGGTTCTCGCCGGGTTCCCCGATTTCATTCCACACTCCAATGATATGCAGGTTTGGAGGTTAATGGCTTGGTAAATATTGTTGATTGTCCCTGGTGTGTAGGGTGGTGCTAGTGCACGGGGATTGCTAGTCTCCGCTGACTCGGTGGTCCGAATGAGCTGTTTCTACGCTGTATCTAGAAAGTATATTAAACTAAACACGGGCAGCACCCAATGTCAGGACCGAACCTGGGTATCTGGTGCTGTGAGGCAGTAGCTTTACCAACTGTACCACCGTGCCACCCTTCGGCAATTTACCTATCCTCTGATCAATTACATGAAGAGCCAGGGGTCAATGTTTTTGGTAAAGTTGAACAAGCTGGTTACATTTCAACTGGCAGCAAACCAATACATTATTATTCCGCTCGAACGTGCAAGTGATCGCATTTTCCTATCTCTCTGACAGCCAGTACGTTACATGTTCACTCATCCCTGCCAAAGTTAGAGTGGAGATGAATCATTGCTTTTGGCAAATGCCACGTTGCACATGGAGCCAACTTTGCGTTCAGGTGGCTCTCAGGCGCATAAAAGGCCTGCTTTACACAGTTCACATCACCACGAGTCTGACAACTCACCGCGAACATGTCGGCCCTTTGTCTCCTCCTGGTCGTGCTCGTCGCAGCCGTCGCCGTCGGTAAGTCTTTGACTGAGGAGGTCCCTGGGTATCAAAGGTGACCGAGTTTGAGTTTGAGTTTAGATTATTGTCACGTGCCGAGACACAGTGAAAAGCGTTTGTTGCGGGCTAACCAGTCAGCGGAAAGATCCGTGATAAAGGGAACACCATTCAGTGCAAGATGAAGCCAGCAAATTCTGATCACAGATACTCAGTCGGTCGCCAATGAGGTAGATAGTATTTCATGACAGACGTCTGGTCGTTGGTAGGACTGTTATAATGCCCCTGTCCCACTTAGGAAACATGAACGGAAACCTCTGGAGACTTTGCGCCCCACCCAAGGTTTCCGTGCGGTTCCCGGAGGTTTATGTCAGTCTCCCTACCTGCTTCCACTACCTGCAACCTCCGGCAACCGCCTGCGACCTTTGAGAAGAAACTATCCCCGAATCTGAAGGTATGCCTTTTCACATTTCTCCACCTCTTTCCCGAAGGGAGAGGGGAGAGGAGAGTGTGGCCGGTTTGCGACTCGTCCTTGCTTATGCTGCTGGCCTGGCTGAGGCAGCGTGCGGTATAAACTGAGTCAATACTCGGGGTGGGTGATTTGTGTGATTGTCTGGACTGCGTCTGCAATTCTCTGCAATTCCTTCCGGTCTTGGATGGAGCTGTTCGCAAACCAAGCTGTGATGCATTCTGATGAAATGCTTTCCACAGCTTCTCTTTAGAAGTCGATGAGAGTTATTGGGGACAGACGGCTGTGAGGGCTACGCCAATGTATTGTTCTAATGTGGATCTTGACATTTTCTTGATTAGTAAGGAAGCTAGGGGTTTTGGAGCGAAGGCAGGAGAATGGGTTCGACAGGAAAAGATTAATCTGTCAGAAATTAATGGCGGAGTAGACTTGATGGGTCGAATGCCCTAACTCTGCTCCTAGACTTATGACTTACATTTTCCAGGTGCGGCAGAGGTTCACCTGCACCGCTTCCGACCTCACATATTGCATTCGCTGCTCTGGTTGTCAGCTGCTCTACATCGGTGGGACCAAGCGGACGCTTGGCGATCGCTTCGCCCAACCTCTCCGCTCAGTTCGCAATAACCAACCTGATCTCCAGGTGGCTCAGCACTTCAACTCACCCTCCCATTCCGAATCCATACTCTCTGTCCTGGGCCTCAACCATGGCCAGAGCGAGTTTCATCGCAAAATGGAGGTGCAGCACCTCATATTTAGCTTAAAATTTTACACCCCAGCGGTATGAACATTGACCTGTCCAATTTCAGGTAGTCCTTGCTGTCTCCATCGTTCCCCTCCCCTTCCCAGCTCTCCCACAGCCCACCGTCTCCGCCTCTTCCTTTCTTCTTCCAACCAGCCCACCCCCAAGAAGGGTCTCGACCCGAAACGTGACCTATTCCTTCGCTCCATAGATGCTGTCTCACCCGGTGAGCTTGTCCAGTATTTTTGTACACCTTCGATTTTTCCAGCGTCTGCAGTTCTTTCTTAAACAAAGATGTAGAATAAATCTGTTATATTAGGCAGGCATTGATTGGAAAGTGAGAAGGGCGTGGTCCACCTTGAATCAATTGCATGAGAACAGGAAGAGTGATTTGGGTCACATGAAGTGATGAACTGCAAGTCTCTCTGTAGCCTCGCTGAAGTTATTCCCTGTCAGTGTGGGGATGTTAGTCTTTCCTACCTATCCATCTATTGGGAAATGGTAATGTGGTGAAGCATTGGGCTTGTGCTTGGTTAGTGATTATTTACACGATTTATAAATACAATAATAACACAATTCTGTTTATTTCACAGATTCTGTTCCAGTTCCATACGGATACGGAGGTAATGTTTTTTCATTCGGTTTATCTTTCAATTTTAGAACAACAGAATACCTGTGTATGGATTTTTTATAACACGGGTTTATACCCTCTTTCTAATTTAAGGAGATATTTTTTAACAGTGGCGCAGCTGGTAGCGTCGCCGCCTCACAGCGAGTTTGATCCTAACCTGTCTGTGCGGTGTGTGCATGTTCTCCCTACAAACAATGCTTATTGTAATCTATTTCCTCAACAGGAAAATCGTACGGATATGGTGGCTATGGTAAGTCCTTTCTTTCTGAATTTATTCTCCATTTATTCCAACGTGCGGGGTTGTAGGTTCATAGATTCTCTGTAAATTGTCCCTTGTCAATTATAACATAGAAGTAATGAGAGCGGGTGATCGATGGGCGGCGTGGACTTGGTGGCCCGAGGATCTGTTTCCATTCTGCATCACTAATCCTAAGTATCCAGCTCGTACTCCACGCAACGGTTATGATTTTTGGAAATATATATTGATACGGAAGGGATTAGAGACCAATGGGCCAAATGCAGGCATCTGGGGAAATTTGGCGTGCTAAGTGAAACAATATTGTCAGTTATCAAAATCTCTCCTCATCCCATCTCATAGTTTAAGCCAGGCAAAGTGTTAGAAAGTTGTAGACAAACGGCAGTGCAGATGCTGGTTTACACTAAAGGACAAATCACTGGAGGACTTGGAGGTGACGTTTCAGGACGTATTGAAGAAGGGTCCATCCGATCCCATGAAAGATGAGGTTAAATAATTTCAGCGTTAGACGGCACTGGGCATGTACTCGGAGGAATTTAAGATGAGTACCACTTATTGAAATGTATCGAATAGTGAAAGGCGTGGATAGACTGGATATAGACAGGATATTTGCATTGGTGGTACAGTATAGGAACAGAGGACACGGTCTCAGAATAAAAGGAAGTGCCGTTAGACAGGAGACGAGGATACATTTATGCACTCAGAGAGCGTTGAATCGGTGGAATTCATTGCCACAGATGGCTGTAGATGCCAGGTCATTGGATATGTTTAATGTCGAGATAGATAGATTCTTGATTAGTGCAGGTGTCAGGGATTGTGGGGAGATGGCAAGATAATGGGGTTATATTTAGGAACATAGAAAATAGGTGCAGGAGTAGGCCATTCGGCCCTTCGAGCCTGCACCGCCATTCAATATGATCATGGCTAATCGTCCAACTCAGTATCCTGTACCTGCCTTCTCTCCATACCCCCTGACCCCTTTAGCCACAAGGGCCACATCTAACTCCCTTTTAAAAATAGCCAATGAACAGGCCTCAACTACCTTCTGTGGCACAGAATTCCACAGATTCACCACTCTCTGTGTGAAAAATGTTTTTCTCATCTCGGTCCTAAAAGATTTCCCATTTATCCTTAATCTGTGACCCCTTGTTCTGGACTTCCCCAACATCGGGAACAATCTTCCTGCATCTAGCCTGTCCAACCCCTTAAGCAATTTGTAAGTTTCTATAAGATCCTCCCTCAATCTTCTAAATTCTAGCGAGTACAAGCCGAATCTATCCAGTCTTTTCTTCATATGAAAGTCCTGACATCCCAGAAATCAGTCTGGCGAACCTTCTCTGTACTCCCTGTGTGGCAAGAATGTCATTCCTCAGATTAGGAGACCATAACTGTGCGCAATACTCCAGGTGTGGTCTCACCAAGACCCTGTACAACTGCAATGGAACCTCCCTGCTCCTATACTCAAATCCTTTTGCTATGAATGCAAACATACCATCCGCTTTCTTCACTGCCTGCTGCACCTGCATGCCTACTTTCAATGACTGGTGTACCATGACACCTAGGTCTCCTTGCATGTCCTCTTTTCCTAATCGGCCACCATTCAGATAATAATGGGGGTTGAGAGGGAACAATAGACCAGCCATGAATGAATGGCGGAGTAGACTTGATGGGCCGAATGGTCTAATTCAGCACATATAAATTATGAACTCATGAAGTGCAGATGCTGCATTGCACGAAAGGACACAAAGTGCTGGAGTAACTCAGCTGGTCGGGCAGCATCTCCGGAGAAATTGGAAAGGTGACAATTTGGGTCATAATGAAGAAGGGTCCCGACATTAAACGTTATTGGGTCATTCTCTCCAGAGATGCTGCCTTACCCGCTGATTTACTCCAGCACCGTGTGTCCTAAATTGTTAGAAAACACCAAGGTCATACCAGGAACTCGCTGAGGGACTGAGGGTCCGACTCCTGGGATTAATGAAAACAGCATCTGACTGCGTTTAAACGATCAGGTCGGGCTTACTGTATTCGATATTCGATATTCGTGGCTCGACCAACGACTCTACCAGCTCCACCACTCTGCTACCGTGTAGCTCAAAATCCCTCCATCAGTCTGAAGAAGGGTTTCGGCCCGAAACATAGAAATTAGGTGCAGGAGTAGGCCATTCGGCCCTTCGAGCCTGCACCGCCATTCAATATGATCATGGCTGATCATCCAACTCAGTATCCTGTACCTGCCTTCTATCCATACCCCCTGCTCCCTTTAGCCACAAGGGCCACATCTAACTCCCTCTTAAATATAGCCAATGAACTGGCCTTAACTACATTATGTGGCAGATAATTCCAGAGATTCACCACTCTCTGTGTAAAAAATATTTTTCTCACCTCAGTCCTAAAAAACTTTCCCCTTATCCTGAAACTGTGACCCCTTGTTCTGGACTTCCCCAACATCGGGAACAATCTTTCTGCATCTAGCCTGCCCAACCCCTAAAGAACTTTGTAAGTTTCTATAGGATCCCCCCTCAATCTTCCAAATTCTAGCGAGTACAAGCCGAGTCTATCCAGTCTTTCTTCATATGAAAGTCCTGAAACGTTGCCTATTTGCTTCGCTCCATAGATGCTGCTGCACCAGCTCAGTTTCTCCAGCACGTTTGTCTACCTTAGCTCAAAATCTTGATCGGCAAGGGCAAGTAGGCACAGAGGGCATGTTTCCGTGCTTTTGGCTCTGTGAATCTATGACTGAAAATCCACCGTAACACATGATTCACAAGTTAAAAGGAAAAAGGAAAAGGGAAACACACCGACTGCGCGACGTTTCTTTACGAATTGTTTCAGCCAACAATGTTTATGCCTGTCTGTTGCTCCTGCAGGAAGCTCGCCCTCGTATGGCTGGTATAGCGGGTACGGTGGGGACGGCGGGTACGGTGGAAAAGGCGGGTACGGTGGAAAAGGCGGATACGGTGGATACGGACACGGTGGATACGGTGGATACGGACACGGTGGATACGGTGGATACGGTGGATACGGTGGATACGGACACGGTGGATACGGTGGACACGGACACGGTGGATACGGTGGATACGGACACGGTAGCTATGGTAACTGTTCTACTTGTCTCTTGTGGCAGCACAATGACGTCGCGGTAGAGATTCTGCCCCACAGCCCAAGAAACAGAGATTTGATCCTAACCTCGGGTGCTGCCAATACAGAGTTTGTATTTTGCCCCTGTGACTACGTGGGGTCTCTCCTGGTGCCCTGCTTTTCCTCCACGTCCCAAACACGTGTAGGTTTGTGGGTGAATTGGCTTCGGTAAAATTATAAATTGTCAATAGTGTGTAGGATAGTGTCAGTGTACGGGGAGCCTGTTTCCATGCTTATTCGGAAATCGTACGGATATGGTGGCTATGGTCATTCCTTTCTTTCTGAATTTATTCTCCATTTATCCCAACGTGCGGGGTTGTAGGTTAATAGATTATCTGTAAATTGTCCCTTGTCAATTATAACATAGAAGTAATGAGAGCGGGTGATCGATGGGCGGCGTGGACTTGGTGGCCCGAGGATTTGTTTCCATTCTGCATCACTAATCCTAAGTTTGCCATAGAGGGAGTACAGAGAAGGTTCACCAGGCTGATTCCTGGGATGTCAGGACTTTCATATGAAGAAAGACGGGATAGACTCGGCTTGTACTCGCTGGATTGAGGTGGGATCTTATAGAAACTTACAAAATTCTTAAGGGGTTGCACAGGCTAGATGCAGGAAGATTGTTGGGGAAGTCCAGAATAAGGGGTCACAGTTTAAGGATAAAGGGGAAATCCTTTAGGATCGAGATGAGAAAAATATTTGTCACACAGAGAGTGGTGAATCTGTGGAATTCTCTGCCACAGAAGGTAGTTGAGGCCAGTTCATTGGCTATATTTAAGAGGGAGTTAGATGTGGCCCTTGTGGCTAAAGGGATCAGGGGGTATGGAGAGAAGGCAGGTGCAGGATACTGAGTTGGATGATCAGCCATGATCATATTGAATGGCGGTGCAGGCTCGAAGGGCCGAATGGCCTACTCCTGCACCTATTTTCTATGTTTCTATCTAGCTCGTGCTTCACGCAACAGCTATGATTTTTGGAAAGATATTTTGATACAGAAAGGACTAGAGAGAAATGGACCAAATGCAGGCATCTGGGGCAATTTGACGTGCCGAGTGAAACAATATTGTCAGTTATCAAAATCTCTCCTCATCCCATCTCATAGTTTAAGCCAGGCAAAGTGTTAGAGCATTGTGGACAGACGGCACTAAAGGACACATCACTGGAGAACTTGGAGGTGACGTTTCAGGACTTATTGAAGAAGGGTCCACCCGATCTCATGAAAGATTAGGTTAAATATTTCAGCGTTAGACGGCACTGGGCATGTACTCGGTGGAACTTAAGATGAGGGAGACCTCATCATCAATTTATCATATAACCATATAACAATTACAACACGGAAACAGGCCATCTCAGCCCTTCAAATCCATGTCGACCATTTATTTTCCCCTAGTCCCATCTACCTGCACTCAGACCATAACCCCCCATTCCTTTCCCGTCCATATACCTATCCAATTTATTTTTAAATGATAAAATCGAACCTGCCTCCACCACTTCCAATGGAAGCTCATTCCACATAGCTACCACTCTCTGAGTAAATACGTTCCCCCTCATGTTACCCCTAAACTTCTGTCCCTTAATTCTATAGTCATGTCCTCTTGTTGGAACCTTCCCTACTCTCAACGGGAAAAGCTTATCCACGTCAACTCTGTCTATCCCTCTCATCATTTTAAAGACCTCTATCAAGTCCCCCCTTAACCTTCTGCCTCCAAAGTATAAAAACCTAACTTGTTCAACCTCTCTCTGTGTAACTTATTTGCTGAAACCCAGGCAACATTCTAGTAAATATCCTCTGTACTCTCTCTCTCTATTTTGTTGACATCCTTCCTATAATTAGGCGACCAAAATTGTACACCATACTCCAGAATTGGCCTCACCAATGCCTTGTACAATTTTAACATTACATCCCAACTTCTGCACTCAATGCTCTGATTTATAAAGGCCAGCATACCAAAAGCTTTCTTTACCACCCTATCTACATGAGATTACACCTTCAGGGAACTATGCACAGTTATTCCTAGATCCCTCTGTTCAACTGCATTCCTCAATTCGCTACCATTTACCATGTACGTCCTATTTTGATTTATCCTGCCAAGATGTAGCACCTCGAATGGTGAAAGGCGTAGATAGACTGGATATGAACTGGATATTTCCATTGATGGTACAGTATAGGACCAGAGGACACAGTCTCAGAATAAAAGGAAGTGCCGTTAGGCAGGAGACGAGGGTACATTTATTTACTCAGAGGGCGTTGAATCGGTGGAATTCATTGCCACATATGGCTGTAGATGCCAAGTCATTGGATATTTTTAATGTCGAGATTGATAGATCCTTGATTAATACAGGTGTCAGGGATTATGGGGAGATGGCAAGATAATGGGGTTGAGGGAACAATAGATAAGCCATGAATGAATGGCGGAGTAGACTTGATGAGCCGGATGGTCTAATTCGGCACATATAAATTGTGAATTTATGAAGTGCAGATGCTGCATTACACAAAAGGACACAAAGTGCTGGAGTAACTCAGCTGGTCGCGCAGCATCTCTGGAGAACATGGAAAGTTGACGATTCAGGTCATAATGAAGAAGGGTCCCGACCCAAAACGTTACCGAGCCATGTTTTCCAGAGATGCTGCCTTACCCGCTGATTTACTCCAGCACCGTGTGTCCTAAAGTGTTAAAAAAAAAACACCTATATCATATCTGGGACTTGCTGAGAGACTTACCCCTAGGTTTAATAAAAGCAGCATCTGACTGAGTTTAAATGTTCACGTCGGACTTACTGTATTCAATATTCATGGCTCCACCAGCGACTCTACCAGCTCCACCACTCTGCTACCATGTAGTTCAAAATCTGGCGAAATATTAGCTGCTGTCTGGAACAGATTAGGAACTGGCTGAGACACCATTATTGGACAACTTGCGAACGGGTGGGTCTAGTGTGGATGTGGCAACGTGATCGGCAGGTCGGGCCAGAGAGCCTGTTTCCGTGATTTATGGCTCCGTGAATCTATGAATGAAAATCCACCGTAACACATAGAAACATAGAAAATAGTTGCAGGAGTTGGCAATTCGGCCCTTCGAGCCTGCACCGCCATTCAATATGATCATGGCTGATCCTCCAACTCAGTTTCATGTACCAGCCTTCTGTCCATACCCCCTGATCCCTTTAGCCACAAGGGCCACATCTAACTCACTCTTGAATATAGCCAATGAACTGGCCTCAACTACCTTCTGTGGCAGAGAATTCCACAGATTCACCACTCTCTGTGTAAACAAATGGTTTTCTCATCTCGGTCCTAAAAGACTTCCCCAATATCCTAAACTGTGACCCCTTGTTCTTGACTTCCCCAACATCGGGAACAATCTTCCTATATCTAGCCTGTCCAACCCCTTAAGAATTTTGTAAGGTTCTATAAGATCCCCTCTCAATCTTCTAAATTCTAGCGAGTACAAGCCGAGTCTATCCAGTCTTTCCTCATATGAAAGTCCTGCCATCCCAGGAATCAGTCTGGGGAATCTTCTCTGTACTCCCTCTATGGCAAGAATATCTTTCCTCAGATTAGGAGACCTAAACTGTACGCAATACTCCAGGTGTCGTCTCACCAAGACCCTGTACAACTGCAGTAGAACCTCTGTGCTCTTTTTTCTCAAAACCTTTTGCTATGAATGCTAACATGCCATTCGCTTTCTTCACTGCCTGCATGCCTACTTTCAATGACTGGTGTACCATGACACCCAGGTCTCGTTACATCTCCCCTTTTCCTAATCGGCCACCATTCAGATAATTAACATAATACATGATTCACCAGTTAAAAGGAAAAACACACCGACTGAGTGGCGTTTATTTCCGAATTGTTTCAGCCTACAATGTTTATGCCTGCCTGTTGCTCCCACAGGAAGCTCGCCCTCGTATGGCGGGTACAGCGGATACGGTGGCGGGTACGGTAGCGGCTACGGTGGCGGGTACGGTAGCGGCTACGGTGGCGGCTACGGTGGCGGATATGGACACGGTGGATACAGTGGATACGGAAACAGTGGCTATGGTAAATATTCTACTTCTCTCTTCATGTGGCAGCACAGTGACGTCGCGGTAGAGATGCTGCCCCCTAGCGCAAGAAACAGAGGTTTGATCCTAACATCGGGTGCTGTCAATACAGAGTTTGAATGTTGCCCCTGTGACTACGACGGATTCCTCTGGTGCCCTGGTTTTTCTCCACGTCCCAAACACGTGTAGGTTTGTGGGTGAATTGTCTTCGGTGAAACTACATTTTCAATAGTGTGTAGGACAGTGTCAGTGTACGGGGAGATCATTGGTCGGCACGGACGCGAAAGGCCGAAAGGCCTGTTTCCATGCTTCTTCCTAAACGTCACATAGAAACATAGAAACGTAGAAAATAGGTGCAGGAGTAGGCCATTCGGCCCTTCGAGCATGCACCGCCATTCAATACGATCATGGCTGATCATCCAACTCAGTGTCCTGTACCTGCTTTCTCTCCATACCCCCTGATACCTTTAGCCACAAGGGCCACATTTAACTCCCTCTTAAATATAGCATGTATCATCCATTCCTTTTCTCTAGAGATGCTGCCTGACCCGCTGAGTTCCTCCAGCACTCTACCTAAACCTATGTCCTCTGGTTGTTGATTGCCATATTTGGGGTAAAATTGTTAATATTAACCGATCTATTCCCTTCCCAATTGTATACGCCTATATCAGATCAAACTTTACCTGTTTGAGCTCCAAGAAATAAAGTCGTATCCTGCCCAACCATGTCCTTTATATCAGGGCCTCAAGTCCTCTCAACATCCTTGCCCATCATCTCTGCACCCATTCTTGCTTAGCTCCATCCTTCCAGAAGCAGTGTGACCAAAACGAAGCACAATGTTCCAAGTGTAGATTGGCCATCTCGTAGCAGTGATGACAAAGATTCCACAGTCTGCGGAGCAAGTCGAGCATTTAATAAAAATAAGCAAAAGCTGGAATGATGGCAAACATGGGGAAACGGAATTAATGTTTTACGTTGACGACCTGCCGTTAGGAATAGACACCAGCAAGGTGGATGAAGCACTGTCGTATCTCCCCCCAGCCCAACTCCCCCAAAATATTCCAGGTACTCACAAATCTAGTGTAAACATAGAAAATAGGTGCAGAAGTAGGCCATTCGGCCCTTCGAGCCTGCACCGCCATTCAATACGATCATGGCTGATCATCCAACTCAGTTTCCTGTACCAGCCTTCTCTCCATACCCCTGATCCCTTTAGCCACAAGGCCACATCTAACTTACTCTTAAATATAGCCAATGAACTGGCCTCAACTATCTTCTGTGGCAGAGAATTCCACAGATTCACCACTCTCTGTGTAAAAAATGGTTTTCTCATCTCGGTCCTAAAAGACTCCCCCCTTATCCTAAACTGTGACCCCTTGATCTTGACTTCCCCAACATCGGGAACAATCTTCCTATATCTAGCCTGTCCAACCCCTTAAGAATTTTGTAAGTTTCTATAAGATCCCCCCTCAATCTTCTAAATTCTAGCGAGTACAAGCCAAGTCTATCCAGTCTTTCTTCATATGAAAGTCCTGCCATCCCAGGAATCAGTCTGGTGAATCTTCTCTGTACTCCCTCTATGGCAAGAATATCTTTCCTCAGATTAGGAGACCTAAACTGTACGCAATACTCCAGGTGTCGTCTCACCAAGACCCTGTACAACTGCAGTAGAACCTCTGTGCTCTTATAGTCAAATACTTTTGCTATGAATGCTAACATACCATTCGCTTTCTTCACTGCCTGCATGCCTACTTTCAATGACTGGTGTACCATGACACCCAGGTCTCGTTGCCGCTCCCCTTTTCCTAATCGGCCACCATTCAGATAATTAACATAATACATGATTCACCAGTTAAAAGGAAAAACACACCGACGGAGTGGCGTTTATTTCCGAATTGTTTCAGCCTACAATGTTTATGCCTGTCTGTTGCTCCCACAGGAAGCTCGCCCTCGTATGGCGGGAACAGCGGGTACGGTGGCGGGTACGGTAGCGGCTACGGTGGCGGGTACGGTAGCGGCTACGGTGGCGGCTACGGTGGCGGAAATGGACACGGTGGATACAGTGGATACGGAAACAGTGGCTATGGTAAATATTCTACTTCTCTCTTCATGTGGCAGCACAGTGACGTCGCGGTAGAGATGCTGCCCCCTAGCGCAAGAAACAGAGGTTTGATCCTAACATCGGGTGCTGTCAATACAGAGTTTGTATGTTGCCCCTGTGACTACGACGGATTCCTCTGGTGCCCTGGTTTTTCTCCACGTCCCAAACACGTGTAGGTTTGTGGGTGAATTGTCTTCGGTGAAACTAAATTTTCAATAGTGTGTAGGACAGTGTCAGTGTACGGGGAGATCATTGGTCGGCACGGACTCGAAAGGCCGAAAGGCCTGTTTCCATGCTTCTTCCTAAACGTCACATAGAAACATAGAAACATAGAAAATAGGTGCACGAGTAGGCCATTCGGCCCTTCGAGCATGCACCGCCATTCAATACGATCATGGCTGATCATCCAACTCAGTGTCCTGTACCTGCTTTCTCTCCATACCCCCTGATACCTTTAGCCACAAGGGCCACATTTAACTCCCTCTTAAATATAGCATGTATCACCCATTCCTTTTCTCTAGAGATGCTGCCTGACCCGCTGAGTTCCTCCAGCACTCTACCTAAACCTATGTCCTCAGGTTGTTGATTGCCATATTTGGGGTAAAATTGTTAATATTAACCTATCTATTCCCTTCCCAATTGTATACGCCTATATCAGATCAACCTTTACCTTTTTGAGCTCCAAGAAATAAAGTCGTATCCTGCCCATCCATGTCCTTTATATCAGGGCCTCAAGTCCTCTCAACATCCTTGCCCATCATCTCTGCACCCATTCTTGCTTAGCTCCATCCTTCCAGAAGCAGTGTGACCAAAACTAAGCACAAAATTCCAAGTGTAGCTTGGCCATCTCGTAGCAGTGATGACAAAGATTCCACAGTCTGCTGAGCAAGTCGAGCATTTAATAAAAATAAGCAAAAGCTGGAATGATGGCAAACATGGGGAAACGGAATTAATATTTTATGTTGACGAGCTGCCGTTAGGAATAGACACCAGCAAGGTGGATGAAGCACTGTCGTATCTCCCCCCAGCCCAACTCCCCCCAAAAATGCCAGGTACTCACAAATCTAGTGTAAACATAGAAAATAGGTGCAGAAGTAGGCCTTTCGGCCCTTCGAGCCTGCACCGCTATTCAATATGATCATGGCTGATCATCCAACTCAGTTTCCTGTACCAGCCTTCTCTCCATACCCCCTGATACCTTTAGCCACAAGGGCCACATCTAACTTACTCTTAAATATAGCCAATGAACTGGCCTCAACTACCTTCTGTGGCAGAGAATTCCACAGATTCACCACTCTCTGTGTAAAAAATGGTTTTCTCATCTCGGTCCTAAAAGACTCGCCCCTTATCCTAAACTGTGACCCCTTGATCTTGACTTCCCCAACATCGGGAACAATCTTCCTATATCTAGCCTGTCCAACCCCTTAAGAATGTTGTAAGTTTCTATAAGATCCCACCTCAATCTTCTAAATTCTAGCGAGTACTGACCTCAACCACCTTCTGTGGCAGAGAATTCCAGAGATTCGCCACTCTCTGTGTGAAAAATGTTTTTCTCATCTCGGTCCTAAAAGATATTCCCTTTATCCTTCAACTGTGTGTCCCCTTGTTCTGGACTTCCCCAACATCGGGAACAATCTTCCTGCATCTAGCCTGTCCAACCACTTAAGAAGTTTGTAAGTTTCTATAAGATCCCCCCTCAATCTTCTAAAATAACTATCCCGTAAATGTATTTTAGTTTTGAGATACAGCCTGGAAACAGGCCTTTCGGACCACCGAGTAAGCGTCGACAATCTATCTCAATACATTAGCACGGCTATCCTGCACTCTGGGGACAATTTACAGTGTTTTACAAAAGGCAATTAACCGACAAATCTGTACATCTTTGGAGTGTGGGAGCAAACGGCAGCACCCGCAAACAAATCCAGGGCACGTGGATAACGGACAAACTCCGTACAGACACTACCCGTAGTCAGGATCGAACCTGAGTCTCTGGCGTTGGGAGGCAACAACTCTACCGCTGCACAACTGATGCCGTACATCTCCTAAACGCTCCCTATCTCAGCCTAGAGTTATGACCTCAAATCTTTAATATGTCCATCACCGCGAAAAAAAAGCCTCTGTCTGCCCTATCTCCGCCTCGTCTAATTGATATAACCTGCTAAAACATTAGCAAATGGCTGGGACAGATCGCTGACTGATAGACTGACGATCCATCTTACCCCAAGATACAATAACTAAGAAATAAACTGCATCCGACTTAAAATGTTCAGTTCTCAAATAATTCCTGCAAACATTATTCACCAGTCTGTATCTCCCACATGACAATCATATGGAGACGATAACTACGGTGGCCCCGGTAAACCTATTGTGGTTCGATGAATTCTGCGTTTTATTCCAACTACTCTGAAGGACAGGTGACAGTAAATATTGGAATAACGCAGGAGGCCAGAGGACCAGGGTTAATGTTTCATTTCGGCGACCTGCCATTAGAAAACCCGTCAGTGAGAGGAGCAGGGTTCGCTCATGGTTGGCTGTTCAAGGAGGCAAAGAGTAGTGAATGGAGCAGAATTACTAGTTACTAGTAGCGTGGATAGGGGAGAACCAGTGGATGTGGTGTATCTGGACTTCCAGAAGGCTTTCGACAAGGTCCCACATAAGAGATTAGTTTACAAACTTAAAGCACACGGCATTGGGGGTTCAGTATTGATGTGGATAGAGAACTGGCTGGCAAACAGGAAGCAAAGAGTAGGAGTAAACGGGTCCTTTTCACAATGGCAGGCAGTGACTAGTGGGGTACCGCAAGGCTCAGTGCTGGGACCCCAGCTATTTACAATATATATTAATGATCTGGATGAGGGAATTGAAGGCAATATCTCCAAGTTTGCGTATGACACTAAGCTGGGGGGCAGTGTTAGCTGTGAGGAGGATGCTAGGAGACTGCAAGGTGACTTGGATAGGCTGGGTGAGTGGGCAAATGTTTGGCAGATGCAGTATAATGTGGATAAATGTGCGGTTATCCATTTTGGTGGCAAAAACGGGAAAGCAGACTATTATCTAAATGGTGGCCGACTAGGAAAAGGGGAGATGCAGCGAGACCTGGGTGTCATGGTACACCAGTCATTGAAAGTGGGCATGCAGGTGCAGCAGGCAGTGAAGAAAGCGAATGGTATGTTAGCTTTCATAGCAAAAGGATTTGAGTATAGGAGCAGGGAGGTTCTACTGCAGTTGTACAGGGTCTTGGTGAGACCACACCTGGAGTATTGCGTACAGTTTTGGTCTCCAAATCTGAGGAAGGACATTATTGCCATTGAGGGCGTGCAGAGAAGGTTCACCAGACTGATTCCTGGGATGTCAGGACTGTCTTATGAAGAAAGACTGGATAGACTTGGTTTATACTCTCTAGAATTTAGGAGATTGAGAGGAGATCTTATAGAAACTTACAAAATTCTTAAGGGGTTGGACAGGCTAGATGCAGGAAGATTGCTCCCGATGTTGGGGAAGTCCAGGACAAGGGGTCACAGCTTAAGGATAAGGGGGAAATCATTTAAAACCGAGATGAGAAGAACTTTTTTCACACAGAGAGTGGTGAATCTCTGGAACTCCCTGCCACAGAGGGTAGTCGAGGCCAGTTCATTGGCTATATTTAAGAGGGAGTTAGATGTGGCCCTTGTGGCTAAGGGGATCAGAGGGTATGGAGAGAAGGCAGGTACGGGATACTGAGTTGGATGATCAGTCATGACCATATTGAATGGCGGTGCAGGCTCGAAGGGCCGAATGGCCTACTCCTCCACCTAATTTCTATGTTTCTATGTCTCTATGTTAAGTATTGTGCCATTTGGCTCGGAGAGGGCCCCGCAGTGGAGGTCTCTCTTCGTAGGGATTGTCTCCCTTTATATCGGGGAAATGGCCAGGAGAGTACTACACCGGGGAGTCCCATGCAAACGTTTTTATCCAGGATCACAGATCAAGTCCAAGTGGGTTTATTGTCACGTGTCCCTGATAGGACAATGGAATTCTTGCTTTGCTTCAGCACACAGAACATAGTAGTCATTTACTACAAAACAGATCAGTGTGTCCATATACCATAATATAAATATATACACACACGAATAAATAAACTGATAACGTGCAAATAACAGATAATGGGTTATTAATAATCAGAGTTTTGTCCGAGCCAGGTTTAATACCCTAATGGCTGTGGGGAAGTAGCTATTCCCGAACCTGGTTGTTGCAGTCTTCAGGCTCCTGTACGTTCTACCTGAAGGTAGCAGGGAGATGAGTGTGTGGCCATGATGTTGTGGGTCTTTCATGATACTGCCAGCCTTTTTGAGGCAGCGACTGCGATTGATCCCCTCGATGGAAGGAAGGTCAGAGCCGATGATGGACTGGGCAGTGTTTACTACTTTTTGTAGTCTTTTCCTCTCCAGGGCGCTCAAGTTGCCGAACCAAGCCACGATGCAACCGGTCAGCATGCTCTCTACTGTGCACCTGTAGAAGTTAGAGAGGGTCCTCCTTGACAAACCGACTCTCCGTTATCTTCTCAGGAAGTAGAGGCGCTGATGAGATTTCTTGATAATTGCATTAGTGTTCTCGGACCAGGAAAGATCTTCAGAGATGTGCACGCCCAGGAATTTGAAGCTCTTGACCCTTTCAACCATCGACCCGTTGATATACCTGCTACATTTGCGGGCTGGATGAGTCTGTGTTCCACATATATATGAAGTGTGTGAGGTTGCAGCCTTTGTTCCAATAACCAAACGGGTTGTTCCTTGCCATCTGACTTCACTTCACACCCACCATCCTCATTTTTGGATATCCTGAGCGTATAGGACTCGGTAGGGCTGAAGATGTCCTGGTTGGGTTGCTTCTGGGCCTGGCCAAGCTGGCCATACGCGAGTCATTGCTCTAGGTTGAAGAGGTCTCCGCCTGAACCTGTTGCCTGCCCCTTATCCGTGGTCACGTCCGCCACCTGGTGGTACTAAATAGGGACCACGAGCACCCTCAGGGATGTCCGTGGGTCGCTGGGCGCCGCGAGGGATGGATAGCATCAGAATAATGATGGGGTAACAGTTGTTTAAGAATATTTACATTATTTTTACGACGGTGGTGAGTTTGTTTGTATCATTTTTATTCTACATACATTTACAACTATAAATATTTGCTTATATTTATTTTTATGAATGAAACAGGTTCAGCAATGCATATGTGGGTTTGAGTGAATTTGATTGCAGTTGAGTTGCGTTGGTTTGGTTTACTGTGGTTTGATTTAGTTTAGTTGATTTAAGTATAGCTTAGGTTAAGTTAGTTAGTGCAGTACAATAGAATTCCGTCCCGTTTAATTTGGTGCAGTTAAGTTTGGTTTCATCTAGCTTAGTTTCGTTAAGTGCATTACTGTTCAGGTTATTTCAGTGCAGTTCAACGTAGTTTTGGTTCAGTTTTGTTTACTTTGGTTTAGTAACCTTTGAGTAAGATGGCCAAAAATCTCAGCCGGAAGTGGCAGCGTTTTTTCTAAATCAATATAGAGAACAACGGGAAGTGGTCAAGATCAGACTTTTAGTACTAAAGATGGCTGGATCCGGTCAGGAACTAGCTGGTGGACTGACGAGGGCTCATAATCCAAGATTCCATAACTAAGAAATAAACAGCATCTGACTGAGTTAAAGTGTTCATTTCTGAATTCATTCCTTCAAACATTATTCACACCAGTCTGTTTATTTCCCCACAGGAGGGTCATATGGATCCGATAACTACGGTGGCTCCGGTAGGTTTATTGTGGTTCAACACATTCTTCATTTTATTATCAAAACACTGAAGAACAGGTGCCAGTCAATGTTGGAATAACGAAGGCGGCCAGATGACCAGGGTTAATGACTCATGTCGACGACCTGCCCCGTCACTGAGAGGAGCAGAACTCCCTCACGGTTGGCTGTTCCTGTAGGGAAGGGGCAGAGAATGAAGCAGGAATCCGAGGGTTAAACACTGGAGATGATGGGTTGAATTAGGTTGTTAGTTTGTGTTGGGTTGGGTGGGGTCGGATAGGCTTCAGTTGAGGCATACAGACTTTATTTCTCCACAGATGCGAGTTGACCTGCTCAGCATTTGACGTGGTCTGTTTATTTATTCGATAACCCACCAAGATTCTTCCTTTGTAATAGTGCACAATGGCATCATATTGTTCAAAGCCGGTTAAATAAATATGCAGATGGCTGGATCCGGTTTGGGACTCGCCGAGGGAATGACGAGGGCTCATACTCCAATATTCTAAGAACTAAGAAATCGACTGGGTTAAAATGTTCATTTCTGAATTAATGCCTTCAAACATTATTCACATCAATCTGTTTCCCCCACAGGAAATTCATATGGATCCGATAACTACAGTGGCTCCGGTAAATCTATTGTGGTTCAACACATTCTTCCTTTTATTATCAAAACGCTGAAGAACAGGTGTCTGTCAATGTTGGAATAACGCAGGAATCCAAAGGACCTGGTTTAATGTCTCATGTAGGCGACCTGCCAGTAGAATCCCCGTCAGTGAGAGGAGCAGAACTCCCTCACAGTTGGGTGTTCATGGATGGATGGGGCAGTGAATGAACCAGGAATCCTAGGGTTAAACACAGCGGATGATGACTTGAATTAGGTTGAGTTAAGTTGTGTGGGCTTGGTTGGCTTAGGTCGGGTTGGCGTGAGCTGAGGTTAGTTTAGCATGCTTTGGTTTAGTTTAGTTTAGATTAGTTTAGTGCAGTTTAATTTAGATTCGTTTTGTGCAGTTAGTTTAGTTTTGTTTAGTTAAGTTCATTTCAGTTTAAATTAAATTAAATTACTAAACTTTAACGAGTACACACTAATCGAGGACTAATTCTGGGAATCTTATAGAAACTTACAAAATTCTTAAGGGGTTGGACAGGCTAGATGCAGGAAGATTATTCCTGATGTTGGGTAAGTCCAGAACAGGGGGTCACAGTTTAAGGTTAAGGGGGAAGTCTTTTAGGACCGAGATGAGAACACCATTTTTCACACAGAGAGTGGTGAATCTGTGGAATTCTAAGGTAGTTGAGGCCAGTTCATTGGCTATATTTAAGAGGGAGTTAGATGTGGCCCTTGTGGCTAAATGGATCAGGGGGTATGGAGAGAAGGCAGGTACAGGAAACTGAGTTGGATGATCAACCATGATCATATTGAATGGCGGTGCAGGCTCGAAGGGCCGAATGGCCTACTCCTGCACCTATTATCTATGTTTCTATGTTTCTAAAACCTCGTATGCATCCTTTCTAAAACGTCCACATTCCACGTGACCAGAACTGTGCATATTACACCGTAACCAAATTGCAGTGTGGCTACAAAATGAATTCCCTGGCTACGGGGGGTATTTTTAGGTACGGAAGGTTTGAGCTCGATCCAAAAACAAGTCATCTTAGAATTTGTTTCTCCGCAGATGCAAGTTGACCAGCTCAGCGTTTTACCTGCTCTGTTTATTTATGATGGTGTGGTGAATTAAGCAGGAATCCGAGGGTTGAGGGTAGTGTTTTGTGCCTGTGTGCCACCCAGTGGATGTCCCTCTACGCAAGTATTGTCCCCCTTTACATCGGGGACCTGGGGTGGTGGGTACTACACCGAGGAGTCCCTTGCAACCTGTTTCTATCCCTGTTCACTGACTCGCCATCCGCCTGCTACATTTGCGTGCTGGGTGAGTCCTGTGTTCCTCGTATATACGGTGTGTGTGTGGATGCAGCATCTGTTCCAATATCTAATGGGGCTGCTCCTTGCCTACTGGCTGCATTTCACACACACACACACACTCCTCATCTTTGGATACCCTGAGCGTACTGGACTTGGTAGGGCTGAAGATGGCCTGGTTCGGTTGCTCCTGGGCCTGGCCAAGCTGGATATCGGCGAACCATGTCGCTGGAAGGAAGAGTGCTCCGCCCGAGCCTCCAGCCTGCCCCTTTCCGGGGCCTCGCCCGCGCCCGGGTGGTACTAATGAGGGACTACGAGCTGTCCACCGGGATTTCCAAGACCGCTGGGCGCCGTGGGGGGTGGAATATATCCTTAACAATGATGGGGTCATATTTATTTAAGAATTTTTGTTTTACTTGTTTGATGGTGTTAGGTTTGTTGGTAACGTTTTGTATTCTACATATATTTACAAATGTAAATTAAGGGTCAAAAGTTTAGGGGTATCACCAGGGGGAACTTCTTTACTCAGAGAGTGGTAGCTGTGTGGAATGAGCTTCCAGTGGAAGTGGTGGAGGCAGGTTCGATTTTATCATTTAAAAATATATTGGATAGGTATATGGACGGGAAAGGAATGGAGGGTTATGGTCTGAGTGCAGGTAGATGGGACTAGGTGAGAGTATGTGTTCGGTACGGTCTAGAAGGGCCGAGATAGCCTGTTTCCGTGCTGTAATTGTTATATGTTATATGTTCTATGCTAAATATATTTTTATGAATGGAAATGATTAAGAATTGCGGATGTGGGGTTAAGTGGAGTGCAGTTAGGTTGACTTGTGTTGAGTTTAGTGTGGTTTGGTTTACTGTGGTGTGATTTAGTTTTGTTCAATTTAATATAGTTTAGTTTAAGATAGGTTAGTTTAATTTAGTTTGCTGCAGTATAATACAGTTTCGTCACGTTTCATTCAGTGCAGTTTAGTTTAGGGTTAGACAACTAGACCTGAGATCATGCTATCATGGACTTCACTTCTCCACGAATGCTACGTCACTTGCTCAGCGTTTGTCCTGCTCTGTTTATTTATTCAAAATCCACCATGATCCTACCATTATAATTGTGCAAAATTATGTCCTATTTTACAAAACCAGCTAAAATATTAGCAAATGGCTGGATCATTTCTGGAACTAATTGAAGAACATATGAAGCGTCATTCTCCAATATTCCACAGCTTATAAATAAACTGTATCAGACCGAGTTAAAATGTTCATTTCTGAATTAAATGCCGCAACAAAATATTCATGCCAGTCTGTTTCTCCCACAGAATATTAATCGGCGTCTGAATATGATAACGGCGGTGGCTATGGTAATTTTTTATGGTTCCATATATTCTTTAATGATATCCCAAAACTTTGAAGGACGGGAGACAGAATACTGGAATAACGCAGATGGCCATAGGATCAGGGTTTATGTTTCATGTAGACGACCTGCCAGTAGAAACTCCGTTAGTGAGAGGAGCAGAATTCCCTCACGGTTGGCTGTTCAAGGAGGGAAGGGGTAGTGAATGAAGCAGGGATCCTCGGGTTCAACACTGTGGATATTGAATCGAGTTTGGTTGGGGTGCGTTGCATTGAGTTTAGTGCATTTCAGTTTGCATTGATTTTCTGCAGTTCACCTGAGTTTGGTTTAGTGTAGTTCAATTTTCCGGTTATAGCATCCTGGGATGTCAGGGCTTTCATATGAAGAAAGACTGTGTAGACTCGGCATGTACTTACAAGAATTTAGAAGATTGAGGGGGGATCTTATAGAAACTTACAAAATTCGTAAGGGGTTGGACAGGCTAGATGCAGGAAGATTGTTCCCGATGTTGGGGAAGTCCAGAACAAGGGGTCATAGTTTAAGGATAAGGGGGAAATCTTTTAGGACCGAGATGAGAAAAACATTTTTCACACAGAGAGTGGTGAATCTGTGGAATTCTCTGCCACAGAAGGTAGTTGAGGCCAGTTCATTGGCTATATTTAAGAGGGAGTTAGATGTGGCCCTTGTGGCTAAAGGTATCAGGGGGTATGGAGAGAAGGCAGGTACAGGATACTGAGTTGGATGATCAGCCATGATCATATTGCATGCCGGTGCAGGTTCGAAGCGCCGAATGGCCTACTCCTGCATCTATTTTCCATGTTTCTATGTTTCAGTTCGGTGCAGTTCTGTTTAGATTAGTTTAGTTTAGGATAGGATAGGTTAGTTTAATTTCTGCACGTCATTGGAGTGTGGGGCAAACCGGAGCACCCGGAGAAAGTCCACGCATTCTCAGGGGAAAACCTGCAGAAAGTACCCCTTTAGTCAGATTCGAACTGGGTCTCTGGCGCTGTAAGCAGCAACTCTCCCGCTGCTGTGCCGAAATACGTCATTTTTGAGCATGCAATCTTTGCTGCAGTCAACACTGGCTTTCCAGGAAGGGGCGACACATGCAGGCGAAACACAAGAGCTGAAGCACAAAAGATCTGACATCTTCTCCTGTCCTAATCAATAGTCAGTTCATATCACGGTGCCGCAGCAGTAGAGTTTCTGCCTCACAACGCCAGTGACCCGGGTTCGATCCTGACCACGGGTGCTGTCTGTACGAAGTATGTACGTTATCCCCATGAACCAGATGGGTTTCCTCCGGGTGCTCCGGATTTCTGCCGCATCCCAAACACCTAAGGTTTTGAAGGATAATTGTCTTTGTATAATTGTAAATTGTCCCCACCGTGTGTAGGATGGTGCTTGTGTGCCCGGTGATCGATAGTTGGCTCGGACTCGTTGGGCTGAAGGGCCTGTTCTAGTAGAATTAGGGCATTCGGCCTTCCAAGTCTATTCCGTCATTCATCATCGCTGATCAATATTTCCCTCTCAACCCCATTTTCATGCATTCTCCACACAACCCCTGTCACATGCGCTACTCCAGGCCCCCTCTCCTTCTTCATCCTCCAGCGAGTACAGACTTCCAACGCTCATCATATGTTAACCCGATCATCCCCGGAATCATTCTCGCAAACCTCCTCCGGACACTCTCTAGCGCCAGCACATCCTTCCTCAGATATGTGGCCCATAATTGCTCACAACAATCTAAATGCAGTCTAACCAGTCCTTTACAGAACCTCAGTATTACATTTCCTATTTTGTATACGAGTCCTCTCAAAATAAATGCTAGCATTGCGCTTGCCTTCGTTTCTATCTTTATCGAATCTTTACCGAATTGTATTAAATTATTTGCTTTGAATTGAATTGAAATTAATTGAAATGATTTGAAACAAATTGAAATATGCAGCTTGTCAAAAGACCGATCCTCCCACCGACTCCACGCTGAACATCGATCACCCGTTCACACTAGTTCGATGTTACCCATGTATTCTCTGTACACTAGTGGCAATATACAGATGCCAGTTAACAATGCGTATATGTGTTGTTATAGTTGTACTGTTCTCTTTGAATGGAATATTTTGTCTATTTTGGAAACCGTTTAAAACAAAGCGCGACAAAATATTCTTCCAACGTGGAACAGCTGAGCGCCTGTATTTGTGATGCACTGTTATATGTTCTTCGTTGTACAACTGACTGTGCCGAACTTGATGCCAAGCAAAACTAATCACCTATGTTTGCTCATGATCCATATTCCTGCAGTCCATAGATTTCCATGCGCCTATCTCAAAGACGCTTAAACACCACTGTTGCACCTGCCTCCACCACCACTCCGGGCAGCAGGTTCCAGCCACACACGACCCTCCTGGCAACGAACTTTCACGACACAACTATTGTAAACTTGCCCGCTCTCACCTTCAACCTGTGCCCTGCGTGGGATTTTTTAAAGGAACCTCTAGTTTCCTCCCACACTCTAAAAGCATTCAGATTGGGCAAATTGGCACAAAGGTGGACCGAAATTTGGCCCTTGTGGCTAAAGAGTTCAGGGGGTATGGACAGAAGGCAGGTACAGGATACTGAGTTGGGTGATCAGCCATGATCATATTAAATGGCGGTGCAGGCTCGAAGGGCCGAATGGCCTACTCCTGCGCCTATTTTTCTATGTTTCTATCTTTCTATGTTTCTAAATGCTGGAGGAACTCAGCGGGTGAGGCAGCTTCTATTGAGAGAAGAAATAGGCGACATTTCGGATCGAGACCCTTCTTCAGCCTGTGGTCGGGGGGGGGGGGGAGAAAGGAGGAGGCGGAGACAGTAGACTTGTGGGAGAGCTGGGAATGGGGAGGAAAAGGAGGGAGAAAGCAAGGAGTATCTGAAATTAGAGAGATCGATGATCATACAGCTGAGTTGAAAGCTACCTAAGCGAAGTATGAGATGCTGATCCTCCAGTTTGCGCTGGGCCTGACTCTGGCGATGGAGGAGGCCCAGGAGAGAAATGTCAAATTCGGAATGGGAGGGGGAGTTGAAGTGCTGAGCCACCGAAAGATCAGGTTGGTTATTACGAACTGAGCGGATGTGTTGGGCGAACCGATCGCGTTTGGTCTCGCCGATTTAGAGAAGTTGACACCTGGAACAGCGAATGCAATAGATTTGGTTGGAGGAGGTAAAGGTGAACCTCTGCCTCACCTGGGTCCTTGGATGGAGTCGAGGGGGAAGATAAGTCGACAGGTGTAGCATTTCGTAGACAAAAATGATGGGGAAACTCAGCGGGTGAGCCGACATCTATGGAGCGAAGGAAATAGGCAACATTTCCTGCGGTTGCATGGGAAAGTACCCGTGGAGGGGCTAGTTTGGGTGGGAAGGAACGAATGGACCAGGGTCCATCATTTGTTGTATGCCACGGCTGGTGGGGTGGAAGCTGTGGATTGGCTTGGTAAAATTTTAAATTGTCCCGAATTTGTGTTGGACAGTGTTAATGTGCGGATATCGCTTGCCGGCCCGGACTCGATGGGCCGAAGGTCATGTTTCCGTGCTGTATTTCTGAACTATACTAAACTAATCTAAAGAAAAATAAAGTATATTATTCTAGACTATTTAGATTTCTACCCTGACGATAAAAGTCGTGACTGTCAACCCTATCTATAGCTTTCACTTCGATAAAATTATGTTTAAACGTTAAATCTTTTTTTTGCAGGCAAACTGTCCCCTCGGATTGAACGCTTTACAAACTACGTTGCTGCCTTCACTTAGCTGCGACTTCATGAACCCACTTATTGTAAAATCTCACTGTCATTTGCAAAGACTGCTTTATACGCAATCATATTAGCACAAATAAAATCTCATATTAATAAAATGCGGGTGCGTGTTTCATTGCAATGGGAAGAGATGCGAGTAAGACCTCATGTCAGGGTGTTAAGGGTGTGGGAATAAGGCAGGATAATGGGGTTACGAGGGTGAGATACGTAAGCTAAGATTGATGGAGCAGTAGATTCATGGAGCAGTAGATATGATGGGCCGAATGGCCGAATTAATTTCCTATCCTGTATGAAAACAGCGCGTTTCTTGCATGCATTTCAAGTTCAAGTTCAAGTGAGTTTATTGTCATGTGTCCCTGTATCGGACAATGAAATCCTTGCTTTGCTTCAGCACACAGAACATAGTAGGCATTGACTACAAAACAGATCAGTGTGTCCATATACAATTATATAAATATATACACACAAGAATAAATATATTGATGAAGTGCAAATAACAGATAATGGCTTATTAATAATCAGAGCTTTGTCCGAGCCAGGTTTAATAGCCTGATGGCTGTGGGGAAGTAGCTATTCCTGAACCTGGTTGTTGCAGTCTTCAGAGTACACAACGCCCACTAGCTGAAGGCAGCAGGGAGATGAGTGTGTGGCCAGGATGGTGTGGGTCTTTGATGTTACTGCAAGCCTTTTTGAGGCAGCGACTGCGATAAATACCTTCGATGGAAGGAAGGTCAGAGCCGACGATGGACGGGGCAGTGTTTACTACTTTTTCACAGGTGCCCCCCTCTTCCCCTCCAACCTCACTTCCATTGACTCCATTCTCACCTCACGACGCCTCGGCAAGGCCAGCAGCATAATCAAGGAAGAATCGTAAACTGGTCACCCCCTCTTTTCCCCATCCGATCAAGCACAGCGTCTAGCAGTGTAAAAACGCACACCTCCAGATTCAGGGACAGTTTCTTCCCAGCTGTTATCAGGACACTGAATCATCCTACCACGACCAGAGAGCGGTCCTGAAATACTACCTACATCATTGGTGACTCTCGGAATAACTTTGACCGGACTTTACAGGCATTACGTTGCACTAAACGTTGTTCCCTTATCATGTATCTATATACGATAAATGGCTCGATTGTAAACGGGTATTGCCTTCCGCTGACTGGATAGCACACAACAAAAGAGTTTCACTGTACATCGGTACATATGACAAGCAACTGAACGGAACTAGTAATGCGGGTTTTCCGGAGAAATCTCCCGGAATGATTTTGACATAGGTGCTGAACACCTTCGTTCGGTCCCGCTGGGTCTCCCCGTTGCCAAGCACTCAAACTCTCCTTCCCATTCAAACACTGACCTCTCTGTCCTGGGCCTCCTCCATTGTCAGTGTCAGACCAAACGTAAATTGAAGGAACAGCATCTCATATTTCGCCTGGAATGCTTACAACCCAGCGGTACGAAAATTGATTTCTCGATCGTCAAGTTCTCGATCTTGCATCCCCTCACTCTCCGTCCCTCCTCCAGCTGAGTTGTCGTTCTGATTTTCCTAACGTCCTGTTGAGTTCCATAGTCTGTATTAAATCGCGGGGGGGGGATCTTATAGAAACTTACAAAATTCTTGCCATAGAGGGAGTACAGAGAAGGTTCACCAGACTGATTCCTGGGATGGCAGGACTTTCATATGAAGAAAGATTGGATAGACTCGGCTTGTACTCGCTGGAATTTAGAAGATTGAGGGGGGATCTTATAGAAACTTGCAAAATTCTTAAGGGGTTGGACAGGCTAGATGCAGGAATATTACCACTTTTCAATATACAGTAATTCTATAAGGGGTAAGGGTCTTGTGAAAACAAGCCTGAAGGCTTTGTGTCTCAATGCAAGGAGCATTCGTAATAAGGTCGATGAGTTGAATGTGCAGATAGCTATTAATGACTATGATATAGTTGGAATCACGGAGGCATGGCTCCAGGGTGACTAAGGCTGGCAGTGAACATCCAGGGATATTCAATAGTCAGGAGGGATAGACAGAAAGTAAAAGGAGGTTGGGTAGTGTTCCCGGTTAGAGAGGAGATTCATGCAATAGAAAGGAAGGGCATTAGCTTGGAGGATGTGGAATCGATATGGGTAGAGCTGCGAAACACTAAGGGGCAGAAAACGCTAGTGGGAGTTGTGTGTAGGCCATCTAACAGTAGTGGTGAAGTTGGGGATGGCATCAAACAAGAAATTAGAAATGCGTGCAACAAAGGTAAAACAGTTATAATGGGTGACTTCAACCTGCATATAGGTTGGGTGAATCAAATTGGCAAGGGTGCTGAGGAAGAAGATTTATTGGAATGTATACGGGATAGTTTTCTAAACCAACATGTAGAGGAACCAACGAGAGAGCAGACTGTTCTAGAGTGTGTATTGAGTAATGAGCAAGGGTTAGTTAGCAGTCTTGTTGTGCGTGGCCCCTTGGGCAAGAGTGACCATAATATGGTTGAGTTCTTCATTAGGATGGCGAGTGACATTGTTAATTCAGAAACAAGGGTCCTGAACTTAAAGAAAGGTAACTTTGAGGGTATGAGACGTGAATTGGCCAAGATAGACTGACAATTGATTCTTAAAGGGTTGACGGTGGATATGCAATGGAAGGCATTTAAAGACTGCATGGATGAACTACAACAAGTGTTCATCCCAGTTTGGTAAAATAATAAAGCAGGGAAGGTAGTGCATCCGTGGATAACAAGGGAAATCAGGGATAGTATAAAAACAAAAGATGAAGTATACAAACTAGCCAGAAAAAGCAGCCTACCAGAGGACAGGGAGAAATTCAGAGTCCAGCAGAGGAGGACAAAGGGCTTAATTAGGAAAGGGAAAATAGATCTTAGCAAGAAAACTGACAGGGAACATAAAAACTGACTGCAAACATTTTTATTGATATGTGAAGAGAAAAAGATTAGTTAAAACAATCAGAAACAGGTGAATTGATCATGGGGAACAAGGACATGGCAGACCAATTGAATAACTACTTTGGTTCTGTCTTCACAAAAGAATACATAAATTATCTGCCGGAAATAGCAGGGGACCGGGGGTCAAATGAGATGGAGGAACTGGGTGAAATCCAGGTTAGTCGGGAAGTGGTGTTAGGTAAATTGAATGGATTAAAGGCCGATAAATCCCCAGGGCCAGGTAGGCTGCATCCCAGAGTACTTAAGGAAGTAGCCGCAGAAATAGTGGATGCATTAGTGATAATTTTTCAAACCTCTTTAGATTCCGGAGTAGTTCCTGAGGAATGGCGGGTAGCTAATGTAACCCCACTTTTTAAAAAGGGAGGGAGAGAGAAAACGGGGAATTACAGACCAGTTAGTCTAACATCGGTAGTGGGGAAACTGCTAGAGTCAGTTATTAAAGATGGGATAGCAACACATTTGGAAAGTGGTGAAATCATTGGGCAAAGTCAGTATGGATTTATGAAAGGTAAATCATGTCTGACGAATCTTATAGAATTTTTCGAAGATGTAACTAGTAGAGTGGATGAGGGAGAACCAGTGGGCGTGTTATATCTGGACTTTCAGAAGGCTTTCGACAAGGTCCCACATAAGAGATTAGTATACAAACTTAAAGCACACGGTATTGGGGGTTCTGTATTGATGTGGATAGAGAACTGGCTGGCAGACATAAAGCAAAGAGTAGGAGTAAACGGGTCCTTTTCATAATGGCAGGCAGTGACTAGTGGGGTTCCGCAAGGCTCAGTGCTGTGAACCCAGCTATTTACAATATATATTAATGATTTGGACGAGGGAATTGAATGCAACATCTCCAAGTTTGCGGATGACACGAAGCTTGGGGGCAGCGTTAGCTGTGAGGAGGATGCTAGGAGGCTGCAAGGAGACTTGGATAGGCTGGGTGAGTGGGAAAATGCATGGCAGATGCAGTATAGTGTGGAAAATGTGAGGTTATCCACTTTGGTGGCATAAACAGGAAAGTAGACTTTATCTGAATGGCAGCCGCTTAAGAAAAGGGGAGATGCAACTGGACCTGGGTGTCATGGTACACCTGTCATTGAAAGTAGGCATGCAGGTGCAGCAGGCAGTGAAGAAAGCGAATGGTATGTTAGCATTCATAGCAAAAGAATTTGAGTATAGGAGCAAGGAGGTTCTACTGCAGTTGTACATGGTCTTGGTGAGACCACACGTGGAGTATTGCGTACAATTTTGGTCTCCTAATCTGAGAAAATACGTTCTTGCCATAGAGGGAGTGCAGAGAAGGTTCACCAGACTGATTCCTGTGATGTCAGGGCTTTCATATGCAGAATGAGTGGATATACTCGGCTTGTACTCGCTAGAATGAACCGGTCAGTTTTAATCCCTCAGTCGTTCCATAGTCCTTATCATGAATGACACATTAAAATTCGTAAACTGAACGAAGACTCGTAAAGTGAATTTTAATTCCAGAGATGCCGTGGTGGAATCTGGAGCCAGATCTATAGATTGTCAGTCGGGGCCCGAAGGTCATGATGTGATAACCGCTGTGACCATGGAATAATTATGTGCTTGTATAAACCAGGTGTCTAATCCATTAGCGGCTGCACATCCCCAGTTGTATGCCGGCGATGTTCTTGAGATTAACCATGTCAGTACTGCTGTGATGGACACTGCTGCGTTTTTAGCACAAGAGATAAGTGAACATGCAGTATTGCGTACAGTTTTGGTCTCCTAATTTGAGGAAAGACATTCTTGCCATAGAGGGAGTAGAGAGAAGGTTCACCAGACTGATTCCTGGGATGTCAGGACTTTCATACGAAGAAAGACTGAATAGACGCGGCTTGTACTCACTAGAATTTAGAAGATTGAGGGGGGATCTTATAGAAACGTAGAACATTCTTAAGGGGTTGGACAAGCTAGATGCAGGAAGATTATTCCCGATGTTGGGGAAGTCCAGAACAAGGGGTCACAGTTTAAGGATAAGGGGGAAGTCTTTTAGGACCGAGACGAGAAAAAAAAAATTTCACAAAGAGAGTGGTGAATATCTGGAATTCTCTGCCACAGAGGTAGTTGAGGCCAGTTCATTGGTTATATTTAAGAGGGAGTTGGATGTGGCCCTTGTGGCTAAAGGGATCAGAGGGTATGTAGAGAAGGCAGGTACAGGATACGGAGTTGGATGATCAGCCATGATCATATTGAATGGCGGTGCAGTCTCGAATGTTTCTATGATTCTATCAACAACATTCTTACAACATCGAACATCGAACAGTACAGCGCAGGAACAGACATCGACCCCCCCCCCCCCCAACCACCCACCCTACCCCCAAATGTATACGGCGAACATGATGCCAAGTTGAACTAATCGCCTCTGCCTCCACGTTATGCAAACGCCACAAATTTATCCGCCTCCGCCTCCACCCCTGGCAGCGTTTTCCAGGCAACCTACCAACCCCCATCCCATACCACACCCATCTCCACCCCCGCCAACCACTTGCGTAATATATTTGTCCCGCACCTCTCTTCTAAACAGTACCACTCTCACCTTAAAGCTATTCCCTCTAGTATTTGAAATTTCCCTCCTGGGACGCAGGGATCTGACTGTCTACCCTGTAGTACGATTTCGCTATTAGGACGATGAAGGCTGGTTCAGGATTACCTGTGCCATTTTCCGTGCGGCAACGGAAGGTCAGAGAACATTTGCTACAGGATCAGGACTACTGTAGTTGTAGTCGATGGAGGAAAAGTGAGGGGCTATTCCCACGTTATGCTCAATGCACAAACCGGAGCGTGTGGGGAGGAAAATTAAAAATGGCAGATCATGGGAAGAATGTACAAACTCCACACAGACAGCATCCGTAGTCGGGATCGAACCCGGGTCTCCGGCGCTGCATTCGCGATAAGGCACCAACTCTAGCGCTACGTCACCGTGATCGCCCGAGAATAAAATATTAAACAAAACAATAAATGAAAAGTCTAAAATGAACAAACGGAAATTAGCCAGATTATCAAAGGTAGAGCCCACAATGCTCCATTGTTGGCTGCGGGTAGTTAATAACAAGTGGATACAACAGTATAGAACGAACATGACTCGTAAGATGACGGGAGCCACGGGAGATTGTCGGCGACATAGACAGGGATAAAGCTAAAGTACCAGGGGATGTTCTTTCCAACGAACAGCACGCACACCGTGGCGATCACCGCAGCCGCTGTTCTGGGAACACAATACACAATACACAATACACTTTCAGTTTCGGGCGGCAAATGGAGATGAAACGATCAAAGGTGAAAGCTATGGTCAGCCAGACGGAAGAGTCTCTCGCCCAGCAGACCAGGACAATGATGGCGCTGCAGGCCGGCGTGAGCTGCAACAAGGAGTTGGGGAAGTAGTAGGAGAGAGTGCGGTTGAATATCACCTGAATAACCACCACCATCAGGTCCGACGTTCCCATGACGATCATGTAGAGAGTGATGCACCTGGAGAGGCCGCACTTCCACCGCTGGAGAATCAACACCGTCACCACGTTCACTGTGTGAGACAAGACAACCAGTCACCAAACTCACTCCCTCTGGGCAAATAAGGGGCAAATAACCCCTTATGCATTAATATTTCAGTGTAATAGAATCATAGAGTGATACAGTGTAGAAACAGACCGTTCGGCCCAACTTGCCCACACCGGCCAACATGTCCCAGCTGCACTGGTCCCACCTGCCTGCGTTTGTTCCATATCCCTTCAAACATACATAAAACAAACACAAATATAACAGGTATGGAGGATTGCAAACCCAGCTGGAAGGGAATATTCCTTCTACTCAATGGTACATAAACATACTCACGCATTGATTACTTCCTAGTGAACACGAAATTAATTCCATTTACAGCTAATCCTAAATACCATAATAGTATCATCTCGGATGATAATCCCGTTAACTTTTTTTTATAAAACTAGATGGAATGCCCAATAAAAAATCGTTCTGGAGGTTCAACCCTCAAATATTAAACAACCCGCAGGCTTGTACATATCTAAAACAACAGATGGAATTTTTCTTTGAGACTAATGACACCCCAGGCATATCACCCTCTTTACTATGGGAATCGTTTAAGGCATTTATTAGAGGATCGATAATTTCATATCAAGCTTTTCAAAATGAAAAGAATAAAACTGAACTATTCCAATTAGAAGAACAAATTAGACAATTGGATTTAGACAACGCAAAAGAACCAACTATAGATAAACACAATAACATAACAATACTCAAATGTAAGCTGAACAGAAGTATTGCATACATTTCAAATGGGAGAGAATTTTATCTCATGGATAAAATTGTTGTATGACAAGCCTACTGCTAGAATATTAACTAATAACATACTGTCTCCGACATTTCAACTATCCAGGGGCAATAGACATGGTTGTGCTTTATCACCCCCTGCTATTCGCTCTTGCGATAGATCCCCTAGCAGAAAATATAAGAATACATCCGAATATCCACGGTTATAATACTAAACACTCTAATAATAAAATATCAGTATATGCAGATGATGTATTATTATACATTAAAAAATCGCAAATTAGCATACCAAACATATTGAACTTAATAGAGGAATTCGGTTCCTTCTCAGGATATAGAATTAACAGGAACAAAAGCGAAACAATGACGATGAAACCTCAAGAGCCGAAACACCTTTTAAAATTCCCCTTTAGAATTGTCACAGAAAGATTTAGATATCTGGGTATTCAAATTACCAGAAAATACAACTCTTTATTTAATGCAAATTATTTGCCTTTACTTACCAAATTACATGCTTTGACCCAATTTTGGAAAACACTTCCGATGTCTTTAATAGTCAGAATAAATGCCATAAAAATGATTTTTCTCCCACAAATGTTGTACTTATTTCAATCAATACAAATATACCTACCTATTTTTTTTACAACTTGGTTCACACATCACAAATTTTATATGGGACTATAAATCTCATAGAATCCATAGACGACATCTTTGCAAAACCCAAATAATTCGGTGGACGTACATTCCCTAATTTTTGTACCACTATTGGGCAGTGAATATATCAAAAATGTAATTCACTGGTTGGACAACTCAACACAACAGGCAGAATGGATAGTAATGGAGAGGGGGGATTGTTCTCCTTTTAACATAGGAGCGATCCTTCTCTCCCCAATAAAACTGAATAATACAACATACAAGAGAAATCCGATTATCCATAGCACAATACCAATTTGGAGACAAATAACATTTACTCTCAAATTAAGAAACCTATCGCTTCTCTCTACTATAGCTAATAATCCGACGTTTAAACCATCTATTTTCGACAAACATTGACTCACTGGGAAAGAATAGGAACTAAAACGTTTGGAGATATGTATGAAATGGGAAACCTTTTATCATTCCAAGAATTACAATTTAAATACAATTTGAGAAGCAATCAATATTTTAGATACCTTCAAGTTCGAGATTACTTGAAGAAACATACACAAGAATATCAAACTCTGACGTCAGTTCTACTAGATGAAGGCATGCACAGAAAGGCGGAAGTAAATCATTTAATATCATATTTGTATAATATTATTCTAAATATAAAGATACCTTCGTCAGATGTTATAAGAAGAGAGTGGGAACAAGAACTATCTATCAACATTTCTAAAGACAGATGGTACAAATATTTGCCATATGTACATAAATGCTCGATTAATGTTAGACACATCCTAACTCAATTTAAAATCTTACATAGACTATATTACTCGAAAAACAAACTGAATAATTTTTTCCAAATGTTTCCCCCCATCTGTGATGAATGTCTATCACAAGATGCAACTATAGCACACGCCTTCGTATCTTGTATTCAAAGAAATCTTTGAAATCTTCTCAAAACTATTTAAAATAAGATTGGACACTAACACAGAATTGATTATTGCCGGAACAATGGAAGGCTGCTCTGAGCTAACTTCGTTTCAAAATTGTTTCCTTAACTATGGTTTGATAACGGCAAAAAATATATACTCAAATTTTGGTAAAATGCACCCACCCCAACGCTTAAAATGTGGATCACAAACATGTCTGAAATGTTACATCTCGAAGATATGAGATTCGTTCTAGCAGGAAAATCACAGCAATTCTTAAAGATATGGTATCCTTTCATCGACCTATTACAAGTATAATATGGTGCAACGTAACTCTGGTAATTAACCTTTCAGAGCTAGGTGTGGGGCGTGGAAAGATATGAAGTAGGTATATCCCTTTTCTTTTTTGTTCTGTTTTTTCTTTTCTTTTTTTTCCCTTCTCTTCCTCCTATTTTTTCTATATCTTTTTTTTTGCTCTTCCTTTCCGGTCTTCTCTTTTTTTCTACATCTCTATGGGCTCTTTCTCGCTATCTGTCCACAAATTACCAATTGTTAACTTTTGGGGCTTACACATCACTACTTTTCTTAATCTCTTCTTTTTTCTTCTTTCCTTGGGCCTATTATTTTTATATTGTTAAATTTAAAACAAGAAGTTGTACACGAAAAGTATTATGTTATATACCATGATTTATACGACTGTACATTACTTCTAATGAAAATATTAAAAATATAAATAAATAAAAAGAAACTCCCACGTCGGGGTGAGCGAAACTCCCGCGTCGGGGTGATCGAACTCTTGCAGCTTGCTCCTCCCGAAATCGTTCTCTAACCAGGGACAGCGAGCTCCACGATGTTAAAGATCGCAGGCTCCCGTGGTCGGAGCTCCCGAAGTCGGACTCCAGCAGAGGGCGCCAGTCCACGATGGCCGCAACGCGGGTAAGAGATATATGGGGTGTGCACGTAAGGTCACTGTGTCATAGGGCTTGACGCACGGAGCCGCTCAATCTATCTGGAGGACATCCGTAACTTCCGGTATATGTTATTAATGCAAGAAACGCGTACTTTCCTACCTGTTAAAAACCGCCAGAAAGTTGAATTTCTACGCTGAAAAAGATTGTGGAAATCGGGGTAAGTGTGAGAGACGTGTACCCAACTTCAGAATTCCAAAAGTGAAGCGAAATGAAGGTAAAGGGAAGCGAGAGCTGAAGGGACAACAGCAGCTAAAGTGCTTGGCGAACATTGGCTGTGCAGATATCGGATTTGAAAATATTGGGAATTATCGCGTTTGCTCACTGCATTTCATCAACAGTAAGGCATTATTTGTGTTTTTTCTTGATTCCTTTGTTATCTAAAAATCTCAGAAGTGATCAATCTGGCTGTAAATTTTTCTTCAGATGCGTTTTCATTTTCTAAGTAAAAAGCCACTTGGGAACCATGGGCGATTAAAAAAATTTACAGCCAGCTTTATCACTTCTGAAACTTTTTAGATGCCAAAGGAATCACGAAAAAATAATGCCTTAGTTGATGCAGTGAGCAAACGGCCAATGTTCGCTAAGCACTATGGCTGTTGTTGTCCCTTCAGCTCTCACATCTATCTACCGTAATTTCTCCTCACTTTTTGAATTCTGAAGTAGGATAAATGTCTCACACGCTTATCTCGATTTCCATAATTATTTACAGCGCAAAATTTGACATTTTCGGCGGGTTTTAACGGGCCCGCTACGTTGGAAACAGTGGTAAGTGCCTACCTGCAGTATGTCGCGTGTACTCCATTTGGAGTAGCGTAGCAACAGTACGGGCCATGGGTCGTGACCCGACTGCCGTGAAACCTCTCTATAAACAAGATTCCCCCAACCCCCAACCCCCACATAAAACAAGCTAGAGAGCAATAAAACATACATTTCGCACATACCAAAAAACAACGAAAAAGTGAGGGACAAAACAGACTGCTGGCGAGGCGGCCATTGCGGGCGACACCCGGTGCAATTCGGATGCTGTGTGTACGGTGTTTGTACTGTTTCCCCGTGACCTACGTGGGTTTCCTCCCACAGTCCAGAAACGCGCAGATTTGTGGGATAATTGGCTGTTCGGCGCGGGCTCGGTGGGTCGAAGGACCTGGTTCCATGCTGTACCTCTAAACTAAACTGAACTAAACTGTAAGAAGGATATTAGATTTGATTAAGACACGCGGTCCCTTTTCACCATCCAAGTTCCCGATGACAGGGAAATAAGAAATGGACAACACGATGACTTTTACACCGACTATTACATTTGCAACATTGACGACTATATTTACACTGATCATTACTCACGTGCAATTCCGATAACCGCTAGGAATGGATAGTACAAAGTGTTGATCACGTCAATGAACGTATTAATCATTGCAAACACGGCTTGGTCTGCAGATGCCGAATTGAAGTACAGCCTGAACCAACGGTAAATTGAAGGGCTGATATTTAAATCTGCGACAGTTCCCCAGGGCGGTCAATTAAGACTGCACGAAGAGATTGTGAAATCAGCATCTTGAGAAATATGGTGGGAGAGACTTTTCTCTTGTCCACCAACATGTCCATCTGCACTCGTCCCATTTGCCTGCGTTTTACACGTGTCCTTTACAAACGTTCCTATCCATGTACCGGACTAAACGAATTTGAAATAATGTTAATGAACCCGTTTCAAACACGTCCTCGGGCAGCTATTTTCATATACACCCCTCTCTCTGTCGGAAATTGCTTCTCGGATTCCGATTAACTATCCCCCCCCCCCCCACCCATCCTCCCCCCCAACCCCCACCACCACCCCCAATCCCCAACCCCACCCCCCACCCCCACCCACCCCAATCCCCACCCCCACCCACCCACCCAATATTAAGGCTAAACACAAACCATCACCATCATGTGGAAACTTGTCAGACTGTAGAAGTTCCCAAACGAGTTATCATTCTATATTCATGTTACCCTTGGTGTTTCTCGCCAACCGTTCAAAGCAGAGGAGTAGTGCAGCAGCAGCAGCTCGCAAGAATAATAGTAAGATTAAACGAGAATTTACCAGTTTGAAGTTTGATCTGTATTTTATGAGGAGTTACGATGAGGGATTACGTGAAGAACTCGCTCAGTGCGCAGGCGCTGCATACTTCCAAGCAGCGGTGTGGAATCACAGATAGACACAGTTATTTCAAGTAAACATAGTAAAGATAATGAGACATCAATTTATTAGTTTGATCCATATAATGATGGTGGGAGCGGAGCGCACGTAATCCCTCATCGTAACTCCTCATAAAATACAGATCAAACTTCAAACTGGTAAGTTCTCGTTTAATCTTACTATTTTACTTCGGAGTCACGTGAGTGACTACGTGAAGATTTCAAAGCTCTGTGATTTCAAACCGTGTAACAGTTTCATTTCACTCACTGCCGAAGTTCTTGAGGGAGGAAGTGTTATCGTAATCAACCAATGAGTCTATTTGTAGAAAAACACAATGGTATTTTTTAAACAATAACAACAAAGAATTAAGATGGTCCCCTGGGCTTAAATTAAATATTTGCAGTTCGTAAATCTTTACTGCAAATAAACCAGGTTTTGCCAACGGCTTATTATAAAATTTCTGAACGGTCTCCCCCCCCCCCCCCCCCCCCCCCACCATCCTGCTGTAGCCAGGATGTGATCTATAGGCATGTCCATTCTTTAGCCGTCGACATGGATGCTGTCCTGGTGGAATAAAATTTGTACATGTTAGTGTTTATCCCAGCAGTTTCTAGCACCTGCTTGAGCCATCTCGCAATCGTTTGGCTCGTCACCCGACCATAAGGTTTTTGTGACTGACCCACAAGGCTTTTCATCTCCCTCGAATTTTTTCGTTGTGTCTATGTAGGATAGTAGGTGGGTCATGGCGCATAACCGTGGTTCTGGTGGGTAAACCAGGACTGGATTAGGTGTTCCTGGTCTGTTCTGTTTGATCAGTCGCTGGATAACGACAGATCTGGTCTGGAGCTGTGATCATGTTGTCCAGTCGCAATAGGTGTAGTGACTGGACCCTCTGAGCGGATAAAAGTGCCATCAACATGAGCGTCTTTAGTGTAGCTTGCTCGAGGCCGGGGGATCTGGCTGGTGGCCATTCCCTGAGATATGTCAGGACCACACTGATATCCTAAATATGGGTATACCTGGGCTTAGGGCTTGATATTGTAAATGCCCTTCATCAGTTTTACCACCAGTGGATGGGATCCCATCGTCTGTTGTCCTGGCGCTGGTTTGGGATAAGCAGAAAGAGCACTCTGCGCTGTGTTGATGGCACTGTAGCTGATCCCTACATCGTGGTGTAGATAGGCCAGGAACTCCAGTATGTTGGTGGCTGTAGCTGTTGCGTATGTTGTCCCTGTTTCCTGGCAGTACTTCTCCCTTTTTTGATGCTGGTTAAGTACTGCCTCTTGGTGGATGTTCGAATGGATGCCGACATGGTGATGGTTTGTTTGGACAATCCAAGTTCCAGGTAAGGTCTGTTCAAACTTGCAACCCAAGCGTTTAATTTTCTCATGGCATGGGTGTTTAGCTTACCTGGTAGGTAAGTAGCTGATAGCCAAATATGTCTTTCGGCACACCATTGCCAAATCATGTTGACCAATTTGTCGCATGAAAATGATTTTATGCCACCCATATGGTTAATATAAGCCATCACCGTGGTATTTATCAATTTGTAACCGAACATGCAAGTGCTGCATATTAGATACATATGCTTTTAAACCATAAAAGGCGCCCAACATCTCTAGATAGTTAATGCCCAGTGTAAGTAGTAATGATGACTCTAGGTTAGTCCATCTACCACCTGTGCTGGATATGGAGTTAGTCGCTCCCCAGCCTTGAGCACTGGCATCTGTTTGAGTAACTAAAGTAGGGTTAGTGATAAAGATAGGGCTGAAACTATGCCAAACGTTTTCTGCCCAACACTGTAGCTCTGATATTGCTTCAGTGGGTAAGTTCATGACACGATCATAGTGACCTGTATGTCGTTTTATTGCCTGTACCTTTGCTCTCTGTAAATTTTCTGATAGTGCAAAGGTCCGAATTGTGTAGCCGGAAATGTTGCTACCATTTCCCGAATTACTCTTGCTACTTGTCGAATAGTTGGTCGCTCGTTGACCATTAAATTGTTGCATGATTGTGCTAATTCAACCATTTTTGCCTTTGGCAAGGTAACAGTCATCTGGACTGAGTTAATTGTGAAACCCAGGTAGTCCATGATAGTGGATGGCTTCAACTTAGATTTATCTGGATGTAGGACGAACCGCAGAGTTTCGAGGAGCTGTTTTGTAGCTGATACTGCTGCCACAGCCAATTCCATAATTTTCACTACTATCAGAATATCATCCAGATATGCCATGACAATATGTTTTTGTTTTCTTAGTATTGCCATGGCTGGGTTCAATATTTTGGTGAATAATCTTAGGGCTGAAGTTAGCCCATAGGGCAATGCTTTGTACCATCCAGATAAATTTTAGGTATCTGCTATGATCCTTGTATATGGGTACTAGATAGTAAGCATCTTTAAGATAAATGCTTGCCATGAAGTGTCCTTTGGAATTCAGTTGTTTGGCAGTAACATATGTCTCCATTTTGAAATGTATATACTTAACAAATTTGTTTAGTGATGTTAAGTCAATGATGATGCGACAGCCACCATCTTTTTTTCGTTTTAGTGAATATATTCGATACAAATTCCAAAGGTTCATGTTTGGTCTTTTCGATGACCCCCTTTGTGATAAGTCTCACCAGTTCAGCTTGTCCCTCACGTTTCTCTTTGACGGAGGGAGAAATACCCTTTGGGCCATTGTTGAACTGGCGGCGTTTTTTCTGACATGAATTGTATTTTATATACACTATGCTTCAAACCGGTGCAATCTACCTCCTGTTAGTATTAAGCCTCCACCTCCCAAAAGTTGATAGGAACCAGACCCACCTACCTCCATGGTTACGGGTATTTCCTCTGATTCTCTTTGGTCGGACGAGGCTTGCGAGGTGTCTGATGTGGCGTGTTTGTTGGGGGTTGGCGCATTTTCCATGGGGTCCGCTCTGGGCCCTGGTCTAAAAAAGACTTACGGTGAAAGTAAGCGGTCCCCGAACTTTCACCAGTGTTGAATGTCGGATGTTTACTGGTGGATGCGGCGGGGTGCTGCCACTTGGTGGTGTGTGTTTTCAGTTTGCTCGTTTTATACCCTGCCTTCATGAGGCCTTGAGTTCTTGAGGCCTCGGTCATGTCCTTCATGCGTTTAGGCAGGTCTTTCCCGAAGAGCAGGTCTGGCTCATCGGCTGGTGTTTTACACAGCCCGGCAAATCGAGGATTGATGGCAGGTTTGATGATTTCTTTCCGCAGATTATTCATTTCAAACTGCGTGTTACACAACAACGCGAGTGTATCCTGTTGATTATAGAACGAGCAAACGAAGTGATGCCTGCTGTCAATAGTCGGAGTATCCGCTGCAGCTTTAGCTCGTGGTGCCGGATGGTTGCCCCAATGTGTCCCCAGATTTGGCTGTTCACCGCTGGTACTTTTAGAAATTCACAGTTCTCCGGCGCCGTATAGGTATCTAAAGCTTCATTAATCACCTGCTCTTGTAGAGCTCTGTTGGAAAGGTGATTGATACTTGCCGCTAGTTTGGCCTCTAGCGGTTCCCCTGCACGGGGTTTTGACACGTAGCGGCCCACAACACCAAGCAGCTGTTCCTGCTCCTGCACCCCCTGCATGCTCCCGAAATCTTCAGGCATAACCCCTTGTTCTGGACCAGCCCAGTCCTTGTCCCCAAAGCTATCCTCTGGAAAGGAGGGTGCAATGGACAGTGCAGGAGGCACTGTAGAGAGAGAGTGCCTGACCTCCCTCTGCAAGAGCTACCCTCCCGGGGTGCACCTTGCTGGAGCACCTGCTCAAAGAGCCGCTCCATGCGGCTCAGGCGGCTGTCCCTCCCCCTCCTGTGTGGAGAGACGTCCCCGTCCGACGAGTCGGATGCCACCGGCCGGTTGCTCTTCCGTTTGGCTTTGCCTCCAGCCCGCTGTTCAGGCGTTAGCGGAGCTGGACTCGGCTCGGTGTCGGGGCTAGCGGCGCGCCCGGATAGCGCTCCTACTGCCTGTTGCTGCCCCCCCCCCCCCCCCTTCTCCTCTTGCGGAGTTGGACGGGGGGAAGATTTCTTCGAAAGTCTTGTCTTGAGTGTGGACATTCTGCAAGAGAAGACAGCCGGCTCTTCTTCGGTAGTTACCGAAGGAAAGCCGACTTCTGTTCACTTACCTGACGGTCCGTCTTTGAAATTGCAGCGGAGCGTTTGACTTCCGCTGCTGCCGCTGTTGCACTGCTGGCGTAATGCCGCGCCTGCGCACTGAGCGGGTTCTTCACGTAGTCACTCGCGTGACTCCGAAGTAAAATCCGTTGTCACCAGACGTTTTCTCAGCTTCCAATCGTTAAAGGCATGTTAATAGTTCATCGGTCCATATGTTCTAGCCGAGATAAATACGCCATTCGGCCTATCAAGTCTACTCCGCTATTCAATCACGGCTGATCTATCTTCCCCTCGCAACCCAGTTCTAATGCCTTCGTCACATGACACCCGTACTAATCAAGAATCTATCAAATTCCGCCTGAAAATATCAATTCACGTGGCTTCCACAGACTTCCGAGGCAATGAATTCCATACATTCACCACCCTCTTATGAAATAATTTCCTCCTCATCCCCTTTCTAAACGCACGTCCTTTTATTATGATTCTCCCACGAGTGGAATCATCCTCTCCATATCCCCTCTATCCAAGCCTTTTACTATTTGGTATATGTCGATGAGATCCCCCCCCCCCCTCTCCCCCCCCCCCCCCCCGCCCCCCCCCCCCCCCCCCCCCCCCCCCCCGCCAATTGTAGTGTTTGTCAGTAGTCGCTTCGCCTAATATGCGATGAACACATTGTCAAACACATAGACTCGGCTTGTACTCGCTAGAATTTAGAAGATTGAGGGGGGATATTATAGAAACTTACAAACTTCTTAAGGCGTTGGACAGGCTAGATGCAGGAAGATTGTTCCCGATGTTGGGGAAGTCCAGAACAAGCGGTCACAGTTTAATGATAAGGGGGAAGCATTTTAGGACCGAGATGAGAAAAACATTTTTTACACAAAGAGTGGTGAATCTGTGAAATTCTCTGCCACAGAAGGTAGTTGAGGCCAGTTCATTTGCTATATTTAACAGGGAGTTGGATGTGGCCCTTGTGGCTAAAGGGATCAGGGGGTATGGAGAGAAGGCAGGTAAAGGATACTGAGTTGGATGATCAGCAATGATCACATTGAATGGCGGTGCAGGCTCGAAGGGCCGAATGGCCTACTCCTGCACATATTTTCTATGTGTCTATGTTTCTATGAGTCTTTGTGTGTCAGGTCTGGGGTGGGGGTGGGGGTGGGGGGGGGGGGCAGAGAAATCGCTAAGGTTGGGAATAAATGTACCCAGGTAGTTGACCATTCCAAGGAACCTTTGTAGACTCGCAACGTCAATGGGAACCGGCAACTCGTTGATAGCTGCAGTTTTTGATGCTGTATCCATGCTGTATCTCGAAAAGCAAATTAAAAGTAAACATCATCCCGCACACTAGGGACAACTTACAATTTTCACCCAAGTCAATCAACCTATAAATCTTTGGAGTGTAGGACGAAACCGGAGTACCAGAGAAAATCCAATCAGGTCATGGGGAGGGCGCACAAACTCGGCACAGATAGCGCCCATGGTCAGGATCGAACCCGGGATTCTGGCGCCGTGAGGCAGCAGCTCTACCGCGGCGCCACCTTGCCGCCCCACTTCGTGCTTTGCGATGGTCCTCTTAACAATGGAGGAGGCCACAGACAGGTCCGTGAGGAAGGAGGGAGGAGGAAGGGGAGATAAAATGGCAGCCGGAAGCTCAGGACCACTGAGCACAAAGTGTCTGTTTTGATTCCCCACAGTGTACAGGGATCGGCACTGGGAAGATACAGGCGGTAGACACAAAAAGCTGGAGTAACTCAGCGGGACAGGCAGCATCGCTGGAAAGAAGGAATGGGTGACGTTTCGCCTCGAGACCTTTCTTCAAACTGGTTCGGGATTAGAGAAATTAGTGATATTGACGATGGTGTAGAGAGATGAAGAACAGTGGATGAAAGATATGCAAAATGTAACGATGATAAAGGAAACTGGCCATTTCAGGTAGCCCCGGCATTCCCACTCTCTCAATCCCTCCCCACCCATGTCGCACCAGCTTCTCGTTCTCTCCTAGCAAACTGTCAACAATGGACACAGCATGTTTCCTATATCATCGTTACTGTGTTGCATATCTGTAATGTATTTGTTCTATATCTCACCGTCTATATCTCTCGTTTTCCTTCCCCCTGACTCAGTCTGAAGAAGGGTCTCGACCTGAAACGTCGCCCAATCCTTCTCTCCCCAGATGCTGCCTGTTCTGCTGAGTTACTCCAGCAATTGTGTCTCCCGTCCATCTGAATGCAAGGATCTAACACAGTTGAGAACGCTTCCAAGCTGAAAACAGCCTTTACATTGAAGTCCTTTTGAACATTTATCATAGTTTCCACTAGGAACTGAGGCATAGAAACATAGAAACATAGAAATTAGGCGCAGGAGTAGGCCATTCGGCCCTTCGAGCCTGCACCGCCATTCAATATGATCATGGCACGTTCATATAACCATATAACCATATAACAATTACAGCACGGAAACAGGCCATCTCGACCCCTCTAGTCCGTGCCGAACACATAATCTCCCCTAGTCCCATATACCTGCGCTCAGACCATAACCCTCCATTCCTTTCCCATCCATATAACTATCCAATTTATTTTTAAATTTAGGCAAGGCAAGGCTTGTATAGGCAAGGCTTGGAGAGTAAAAACGGTCCCACTCAGAAGCGCAGCAAAGCAGTGGGACCAAAAGCTGCCATTCCCTGACCGGGAATCGAACCCGGGCCGCGGCGGTGAGAGCGCCGAATCCTAACCACTAGACCACCAGGGAAGCTGCCAATGAGGCAGACATTGTACTATGTGTAAGAAGGAACTGCAGATGCTGCTTTACTAATGTAGGCACAGAATAGAGGTGGTTGAAATCTCCAAACTCTCTGGAGTAAATGCCACCGGGAGAAAAGTCATCTCGAGCCAAGGACTAACGAACGAGCTAGGCCAAGAAGGAAATGGTCCCGAGACCGGTGGATTGGAGCGGGAACGTTGAACGAAGGGCGGGGAACGCTTGGATGGCTGCTTGCGTCCGTCAAAAGGGTGGAGGCACAATCTCTACACGCGTCCACAAGGGCAGCACAGCACCTGACAGCAGACAGGTTCCGCCCAGATTCCAACACGGATCGCTGGATTCACAGTCCAGAGTGCTCACTGTTACACCACGGAACCCACAGCGGATGCTGACTGCTTTTCCAGCCCCACTCCAGTGTTCAGACAGGGTCCAGAGAAGGTTTACGAGATCGATCCCACGAACGAGTTTTTGATGGCACTGGGGCCTGTACTCGCTGGAGTTTAGAAACATAGAAACATAGAAAATAGATGCAGGAGTAGGCCATTCGGCCCTTCGAGCCTGCACCACCATTCAATGTGATCATGGCTGATCATCCAATTCAGTATCCTGTACCTGCCTTCTCTCCATACCCCCTGATCCCTTTAGCCACAAGGGCCACATCTAACTCCCTCTTAAATATAGCCAATGAACTGGCCTCAACTGGTAAGAATGAAACTTACCATATAGTGAAAGGCCTTGATAGAGAGGATGTTTGGAGAGGATGTGGAGAGGATGTGGAGAGGATACCTGGAGTATTGTGCGCAGTTTTGGTCCCCTAATTTGAGGAAGGACATTCTTGCTATTGAGGGAGTGCAGCGTAACAAGGTTAATTCCCGGGATGGCGGGACTGTCATATGCTGAGAGAATGGAGCAGCTGGGCTTGTACACTCTGTAGTTTAGAAGGATGAGGGTGAATCTCATTGAAACATATAAGATTGTTAAGGGCTTGGACACGCTAGAGGCAGGAAACATGTTCCCGATGTTGGGGGAGTCCAGAAACAGGGGCCACAGTTTCAGAATAAGGAGTAAGCCATTTAGAACGGAGACGAGGAAACACTTTTTCTCACAGAGAGTGGTGAGTCTGTGGAATTCTCTGCCTCAGAGGGCGGCGGTGGCACGTTCTCTGGATGCTTTCAAGAGAGAGCTAGATAGGGCTCTTAAAGATAGCGGAGTCAGGGGATATGGGGAGAAGGCAGGAACGGGGTACTGATTGTGGATGATCAGCCATGATCACATTGAATGGCATAGTCCGAGGGTCTCCAATGAGGTAGAAAGCAGTTCATCTCAACTCTCTGGTTGTGGTAGGATGATTCTGTTGCTTGATAACAGCCGGGAAGAAACTGTCTCTGAATCTGGAGGTGTGCGTTTTCACACTTCTGTACCTCTTGCCAGATGGGAGAGGGGAGAAGAGGGAGCGGCCGGGTTATGACTCGTCCTTGATTATGCTGTTGGCCTTGCCTAGGCAGCGTGAGGTGTAGATACATTTACTGGCAGGGAGGTTGGTTTCTGTGATGGTCTGGTCTGGTCTGCGTCCACAAACCTCACACTTCAGATTCAGATTCAGATTCAACTTTAATTGTCATTGTCAGTGTACAATACAGAGACAACGAAATGCAGTTAGCATCTCCCTGGAAGAGCGACATAGAATATGATTTCAATAAATACATCTATCTACATGCATACAATCATAGTGTTTTTCTGTTTTTCCTGTGGGAGGAGTGTCCGGGGGGTGGGGTGATTGGCAGTCACCGAGGTACATTGTTGAGTAGTGTGACAGCCGCAGGGAAGAAGCTGTTCCTGGACCTGCTGGTCCGGAAACGGAGAGATCTGTAGCGCCTCCCGGATGGTAGGAGGGTAAACAGTCCATGGTTGGGATGAGGGCAGTCCTTGGCGATGCTGAGCGCCCTCCGCAGACAACGGTTGCTTTGGACAGACTCAATGGAGGGGAGCGAGGATCCGGTGATGCGTTGGGCAATTTTTACCACCCTCTGCAGTGCTTTCCGGTCGGAGACAGAGCAGTTGCCATACCATACTGTGATACAGTTGGTAACGATGCTCTCGATGTGGCAGCGGTAGAAGTTCACCAGAATCTGAGGAGACAGATGGACCTTCTTTAGTCTCCTCAGGAAGAAGAGACGCTGGTGTTGACCAGAGTTGAGGTATTGTGGGTCCAAGAGAGGTCATCGGAGATGTTGACCCTCAGGAACCTGAAGCTGGAAACACGTTCCACCTCCGTCCCGTTGATGTGGATGGGGGTGTGCGTGCCGCCCCTAGACTTCCTGAAGTCTACAATGAGCTCCTTGGTCTTCTTGGAGTTAAGGGCCAGGTTGTTGTCAGCGCACCATGCTGCAAGGAGCTGGACCTCCTCCCTATAGGCCGACTCGTCGTTGTTGCTGATGAGGCCAATCACCGTTGTATCATCTGCATACTTGATGATGGTGTCAGTACCATGAACAGGTGTGCAGTCGTAGGTGAAGAGGGAGTAGAGGAGGGGGCTCAGCACACAGCCCTGTGGAACGCCGGAGTTCAGGGTGAGGTTTGAAGAGGTGTGCTTGTCTAGTATCCAGTTGCAGAGGGGGGGGGGGGGGGGTCGATGCCCAGGTTACCGAGATTGATGATCAGTTTAGAGGGTATAATGGTGTTGAATGCTGAGCTGTAATCGATGAACAGCATTCTTACATTAGTGTCTCTGTTGTCGAGGTGGGAGAGGGCGGAGTGAAGTGCCGTTGAGATGGCAACCTCCGTACTCCTGTTCTTGCGGTAGGCAAACTGATAGGGATCCAGTGTGGGGGGTAGGCAGCCTTTGAGGTGTGCCAGGACCAGCCTCTCGAAGCACTTGGTGATGATGGGGGTAAGTGCAACTGGGCGGAAGTCGTTGATGCTCGCCGCAGTGGAGTGTTTTGGCACTGGCACGATGGAGGTGGTTTTAAGGCACGTGGGGATAACTGCTTGGGCAAGTGACAGGTTGAATTTGTCAGTCCAGACGTCTGTCAGCTACGCAGCACAGGCCCTGAGGACACGCCCGGGGGATGTCGTCAGGGCCAGCAGCCTTACGTGCATTACTCCTACTCAGTGCCACGTACAGGTCGTATGGGGTGAGTGTGAGGGGTTGGTGATCAGCAGGGAGCACAGCCTTGATGGCTGTCTCTAGATTGTCCCTGTCGAAGCGGCCATAGAAATAGTTAAGCTCCTCAAGGAAGGAGGCATCGCTGGATGTGGGGGTGGTGTTCGAGGGCCGTGGGTGTTTAGCCACATGCGTCGGGGGTCGTAGTTGTTGTTGAAGTGCTCCTCAATCCTGAGCTTATGGCAGTGCTTGGCCTTCTTGATGCCCCTCTTCAGGTTAGCCCTGGATGAACTGTAGGCTCAAGCATCGCCTGACCTGAAAGCGGTGTCCCGTGCTTTCAGCAGAAGCCTGACCTCGCTGTTCATCCATGGCTTCTGATTCGGGAATATGGTCACCCGTTTGAGGGAGGTGACACTATTGATGGTGGAGTTTATAAAGTCCAGAACAGAGGATGTGTAGGAATCAATGTCCGTGTGGGAGTCAAGGGTGGCCTGGGCTGCAAACGCCTTCCGGTCAGTTTTTCCAAAACACTGCTGAAGTGTGGAGTCTGCTTCCTCTGACCATACTTTAACTGTCCTCACAGTGAGTTTAACCCGTCTGATGAGTGGGGGGTACTTAGGGAGCAGGAACAATGAGAGGTGATCCGACTGACCAAGGTGGGGGAGGGGGACGGCTTTGTAAGCTTCAGCCATGTTAGTGTAGACTTTGTCCAGTGTCGTGTCTACTCTCGTGGCGAAGGAGACATGTTGGTGAAATTTGGGGTGTACAGTCTTCAGATTGGAGTGATTGAAGTCACCCGCAACAATGAAGGCTGCCTCGGGGTTGTGAGTCTGTTGTCTGCTAATGGCAGTATGCAGCTCTTTCATTGCAAGCTTGGCATTAGCATCAGGAGGGATATAGGCTGCAGTCACAACAGTGGAGGGAAACTCTCTGGGCAGATAGAACGGTCTGCATCTAACCAAGAGGAACTCAAGGTTAGCTGAGCAGTGACTCGATGATGGTGGAGTCCGTGCACCATGCTTTATTTATATAACTGCTTCGTTCTGGCGTCTCCACCTGCTTTAAGAAGACCACCATCACCACAATGCCAAAGAACAGCAAGGTAGCGTCCCTTAATGGCGAATTCCCAGCGGCTTCGACACCCACCATCATGAAATGGCGGGCGGCACGGTGGAGCAGCGATAGAGTGATTTCCTCACAGCGCCGGTACCTTGGGTTTGATCCTGACTACGGGTGCTATCTGTACGGAGTTTGCACGTTCTTCCTGTGACCTGCGTTGGTTTCCCCCGAGACCTATGGTGTCTTCTCGCACTCTGGAGACGTACTGGTTTGTAGGTTAATTGGCTTCGGTAAAAATTGTAAATTGTCTCTAGTGTGTGTAGGATAGTGATAGTGCACGCTGGTCGGCGGGAACTCGGTGGGCTAAAGGGCCTTTTTCCGTGATGTATCTCTGAAGGCTCTTAAATATGAAGAGACTTGCCTGAGGAAGAGACTTGCCTGAGGGGAGAGTGTGCAGGTTCCGTGGTGTAATGGTGAGAACTCTGGACTTTGAGTCCAGCGATCCGAGTTCAAATCTCGGTGGAGCCCCAATATTTGCTGAATCAGCAGTGGGTACAGTGAAGGCCACTAAGAGCAGCCCCGGGCTGCCGCGTTCCCCGACTCTAATCTGAGCTTGAAAAATCCGGCGGTGAGCCTGATGTGTCCCGCGGGCTACATTTTGGAGACTCCTGCCTGACATGAACTAAACAAAAATGTACAGAAGTATAAACATTTATGACTTTATTATTGTGATAAGTATAGTTATATTGTTTTGTTTTTTTAATAACTTTCTAATGTACCGAGAAAGTCTACCTTCCCGTTTTTTTCGCCAAGTGGCGTATCTTGCTCCTCTACTTGATCTTTGGTCAGCGCCGCCGCTGCTGAAGCTCGCTAACGTGGAGGGGGAGGGAGAGTGAGGTAGAGTCAATTACTTGGGCTGAGCCGACGACGCTGCTCTTCCGCTCAAGACACGCCCACTTGTGAGGCAGATGCGATCGCTGCCTCCCCTGAAGCTTTATCAATGCAGTTGTATGTGAGACCAGCGAGCACAAATGCAATATCTTTATATGTGAAATACGTTACCTGGACTATGGAAGGTAAGGACATGTAATGAAGGGGTTTACACACTTTACATTGGTGACATGCATAGAGATAGTAACAGGCACACGCTTATTGCCCGCACTCCATGCAGTTTCTGACGGGTTGCGCAATCAGAGGGGAGGCTCAGCTCGCCGCTGCCTCATCTCTTCATGTATTTGCAGCAGAGCTGCGCAAATTTTGCGATTTTTTACTATAAAAACTGATTCGATTCTTATAGAAATGACATTTATAACACAGACCAGTGGAAAAATCTTCATATTTATTTTATTTTAATATTAATATTATTTTTCTTTACTTTTCTTAACAGCTATTTTCATTGGGAGTCTGACAGGTGAGGCACTGCCTCCCCTGACCGCACGTCCCTGTCTCTAAAGGAAACGAAACTAAACTAAGCTAAACGAAGTAACTTAAAAAACATCTCCCTTGTCTTTGGTCAATTATCTTAGCTCTCACGCACTGACACAATGCTGTCGGTACAACAGGCCAACAGAGGCATAAACTTTATAATACTTTGGCCATGCTGCATGCGGAGTATTGCGTGCAGTTCTGGTCACCCCATTACAGGAAGGATGTGGAGGCTTTGGAGAGGGTGCAGAGGAGGTTTACCAGAATGATGCCTGGATTAGAGAGCACGCTACAGGGAGAGGTTGGACAGACTTAGGTTGTTTTCTCTGGAAAACGGAAGCTGAGGGGAGACCTGGTAGAATATATAAAATTTAAGAGACATAGATGGGGTAGACAGTCCAGGTAGAAATATCAAGGAATTGAAGGCTAGCATTCAGGTGAGAGGGGGCACAGTTTAAAGGGGATGTGCGGGGAAAGTTATATTTTACACAGAGGGTGGTGGGTGCCTGGAACGCGCAGCCAGGGGTGGTTGTGGAGGCAGATACGATAGTTGGGTTAAAGAGGCTTTTACACAGGCACATGGATATGCAGGGAATGGAGGGATGTGGATCACGTCCAGCCTGAGGAGATGAGTTCATCTTGCAGGGCCGGATTAAGATGAAGAGAGGCCCTAAACTGTTCCACTTGTGAGCCCCCCCCACCCCCCAATCCCCCACCCGCACGACTAGAGAAAGATTGACACCGATTTGCAGCCGAGCATGGCCAATGTGATATGGGGCTGGAAAGCTGCGCTTTATTTATTTATTGTGTAAGAAAGGCCTACGACACTGTCAAAAATATTATACACCTTGCAGGGCTCTCACTTAATTTATTTTCTCTGGTGTCAGCCGGGCAAATCCGGCCCTGTCATCTTTGCATCATGTTCGGCACGGACATTGTGGGCCGAAGGGCCTGTTCCAGTGCTGTACTGGACGATGTTCTATGTGCTTAGGTTGAAGTGCTTACACTGTTCAGTCTGGGTTTAGATACATTAGCAGGAAAAGCGGTCAGCATCTGCTGTGGGTTCCGTGGTGTAATGGTGAGCACTCTGGACTCTGAATCCAGCGATCCGAGTTCAAATCTCGGCGGAACCTGTTTGCTGTCGGTTGCTGATCCATGATAAAGGGAACACCATTCAGTGCAAGATGAAGCCAGCAAATTCTGATCACAGATAGTCAGTCGGTCGCCAATGAGGTAGTTGTATTTCATGACAGACGTCTGGTCGTTGGTAGGACTGTTATAATGCCCCTGTCCCACTTAGGAAACATGAACGGAAACCTCTGGAGACTTTGCGCCCCACCCAAGGTCTCCGTGCGGTTCCCGGAGGTTTTTGTCAGTCTCACTACCTGCTTCCACTACCTGCTTCCACTACCTGCAACCTCCGGCAACCGCCTGCGACCTTTGAGAAGAAACTATCCCCGAATCTGAAGGTATTCCTTTTCACATTTCTCCACCTCTTTCCCGAAGGGAGAGGGGAGAGGAGAGTGTGGCCGGTTTGCGACTCGTCCTTGCTTATGCTGCTGGCCTGGCTGAGGCAGCGTGCGGTATAAACGGAGTCAATACTCGGGGTGGGTGATTTGTGTGATTGTCTGGACTGCGTCTGCAATTCTCTGCAATTCCTTCCGGTCTTGGATGGAGCTGTTCGCAAACCAAGCTGTGATGCATTCTGATGAAATGCTTTCCACATCTTCTCTTTAGAAGTCCTGTTCTGGACTTCCCCAACATCGGGAACAATCTTCCTGCATCTAGCCTGTCCAACCCCTTAAGCAATTTGTAAGTTTCTATACGATCCCCCCTCAATCTTCTAAATTCTAGCGAGTACAAGCCGAGTCTATCCAGTCTTTTCTTCATTTGAAAGTCCTGACATCCCAGAAATCAATCTGGCGAACCTTCTCTGTACTCCCTGTATGGCAAGAATGTCTTTCCTCAGATTAGGAGACCATAACTGTGCGCAATACTCCAGGTGTGGTCTCACCAAGACCCTGTACAACTGCAGTAGAACCTCCCTGCTCCTATACTCTAATCCTTTTGCTATGAATGCAAACATACCATCCGCTTTCTTCACTGCCTGCTGCACCTGCATACCTACTTTCAATGACTGGTGTACCATGACACCTAGGTCTCGTTGCATGTCCCATTTCCTAATCGGCCACCATTCAGATAATAATCGGGGTTGAGAGGGAACAATAGACCAGCCATGAATGAATGGCGGAGTAGACTTGATGGGCCGAATGGTCTAATTCAGCACATATAAATTATGAACTCATGAAGTGCAGATGCTGCATTACACAAAAGGACACAAAGTGCTGGAGTAACTCAGCTGGTCGGGCAGCATCTCCGGAGAAATTGGAAAGGTGACAATTCGGGTCATAATGAAGAAGGGTCCCGACCCAAAACGTTATTGGGTCATTCTCTCCAGAGATGCTGCCTTACCCGCTGATTTACTCCAGCACCGTGTGTCCTAGATTGTTAGAAAACACCAAGGTCATATCAGGAACTCGCTGAGGGACTGAGGGTCCGACTTACCCCTGGGATTAATGAAAACAGCATCTGACTGCGTTTAAACGTTCAGGTCGGACTTACTGTATTCGATATTCATGGCTCGACCAGCGACTCTACCAGCTCCTCCACTCTGCTACCGTGTAGCTCAAAATCCCTCCATCAGTCTGAAGAAGGGTTTCGGCCCGAAACATAGAAACATAGAAATTAGGTGCAGGAGTAGACCTTTCGGCCCTTCGAGCCTGCACCGCCATTCAATATGATCATGGCTGATCATCCAACTCAGGATCCTGTACCTGCCTTCTCTCCATACCCCCTGCTCCCTTTAGCCACAAGGGCCACATCTAACTCCCTCTTAAATATAGCCAATGAACTGGCCTTAACTACATTATATGGCAGAGAATTCCAGAGATTCACCACTCTCTGTGTAAAAAATGTTTTTCTCACCTCAGTCCTAAAAAACTTCCCCCTTATCCTGAAACTGTGACCCCTTGTTCTGGACTTCCCCAACATCGGGAACAATCGTCCTGCATCTAGCCTGTCCAACCCCTAAAGAATGTGTAAGTTTCTATAAGATCCCCCCTCAATCTTCCAAATTCTAGCGAGTACAAGCCGAGTCTATCCAGTCTTTCTTCATATGAAAGTCCTGAAACGTTGCCTATTTCCTTCGCTCCATAGATGCTGCTGCACCAGCTCAGTTTCTCCAGCACTTTTGTCTACCTTAGCTCAAAATCTTGATCGGCAAGGGCAAGTAGGGCCAGAGGGCATGTTTCCGTGCTTTTGGCTCTGTGAATCTATGACTGAAAATCCACCGTAACACATGATTCACAAGTTAAAAGGAAAAAGGAAAAGGGAAACACACCGAATGAGCGACGTTTCTTTCCGAATTGTTTCAGCCAACAATGTTTATGCCTGTCTGTTGCTCCTGCAGGAAGCTCGCCCAGGTTTGGCGGGCATAGCGGGTACGGTGGGGACGGCGGGTACGGTGGAAAAGGCGGGTACGGTGGAAAAGGCGGGTACGGTGGAAAAGGCGGATACGGTGGATACGGACACGGTGGATACGGTGGATACGGACACGGTGGATACGGTGGATACGGTGGATACGGACACGGTGGACACGGACACGGTGGACACGGTGGATACGGACACGGTAGCTATGGTAAATGTTCTACTTGTCTCTTGTGGCAGCGCAATGACGTCGCGGTAGAGATTCTGCCCCACAGCCCAAGAAACAGAGGTTTGATCCTAACCTCGGGTGCTGCCAATACAGAGTTTGTATTTTGTCCCTGTGACTACGTGGGGTCTCTCCTGGTGCCCTGCTTTTCCTCCACGTCCCAAACACGTGTAGGTTTGTGGGTGAATTGGCTTCGGTAAAATTATAAATTGTCAATAGTGTGTAGGACAGTGTCAGTGTACGGGGAGATCATTGGTCGGCTCGGACTCGAAGGGCCGAAAGGCCTGTTTCCATGCTTATTCGGAAATCGTACGGATATGGTGGCTATGGTCATTCCCTTCTTTCTGAATTTATTCTCCATTTATCCCAACGTTCGGGGTTGTAGGTTAATAGATTATCTGTAAATTGTCCCTTGTCAATTATAACATAGAAGTAGTGTGAGCGGGTGATCGATGGGCGGCGTGGACTTGGTGGCCCGAGGATCTGTTTCCATTCTGCATCACTAATCCTAAGTTTGCCATAGAGGGAGTACAGAGAAGGTTCACCAGACTGATTCCTGGGATGTCAGGACTTTCATGTGAAGAAAGACTGGATAGACTCGGCTTGTACACGCTGGAATTTAGAAGATTGAGGGGGGATCTTATAGAAACTTACAACATTCTTAAGAGGTTGGACAGGCTAGATGCAGGAAGATTGTTCCCGATGTTGGGGAAGTCCAGAACAAGGGGTCGCAGTTTAAGGATGAAGGGGACATCCTTTGGGATCGAGATGAGAAAAACATTTTTCACACATAGAGTTGTGAATCTCTGAAACTCTCTGCCACAGAAGGTAGTTGAGGCCAGTTCATTGGCTATATTTAAGAGGGAGTTAGATGTGGCCCTTGTGGCTAAAGGGATCAAGGGGTATGGAGGAAAGGCAGGTGCAGGATACTGAGTTGGATGTTCAGCCATGATCATATTGAATGGCGGTGCAGGCTCGAAGGGCCGAATGGCCTACTCCTGCACCGATTTTCTATGTTTCTATCTAGCTCGTGCTTCGCGCAACAGCTATGATTTTTGCAAAGATATTTTGATACAGAAGGGACTAGAGAGCAATGGGCCAAATGCAGGCATCTGGGGCAATTTGACGTGCCGAGTGAAACAATATTGTCAGTTATCAAAATATCTCCTCATCCCATCTCATAGTTTAAGCCAGGCAAAGTGTTAGAACATTGTGGACAAACGACACTAAAGGACACATCACTGGAGAACTTGGAGGTGACGTTTCAGGACTTATTGAAGAAGGGTCCACCCGATCTCATGAAAGATGAGGTTAAATAATTTCAGCGTTATACGGCACTGGGCATGTAGTCGGTGGAACTTAAGATGAGGGAGACCTCATCATCAATTTATCATATAACCATATAACAATTACAACACGGAAACAGGCCATCTCAGCCCTTCAAGTCCATGCCGACCATTTATGTTCCCCTAGTCCCATCTACCTGCACTCAGACCATAACCCTCCATTCCTTTCCCGTCCATATACCTATCCAATTTATTTTTAAATGATAAAATCGAACCTGCCTCCACCACTTCCACTGGAAGCTCATTCCACATAGCTGCCACTCTCTGAGTAAATAAGTTCCCCCTCATGTTACCCCTAAACTTCTGTCCCTTAATTCTCTAGTCATGTCCTCTTGTTTGAACCTTCCTTACTCTCAATGGGAAAAGCTTATCCACGTCAACTCTGTCTATCCCTCTCACCATTTTAAAGACCTCTATCAAGTCCCCCCTTAACCTTCTGCGCTCTAAAGTATAAAAACCTAACTTCTTCAACCTCTCTCTCTGTAACTTATTTGTTCAAGTTCAAGTTCAAGTGAGTTTATTGTCATGTGTCCCTGTATAGTACAATGAAATTCTTGCTTTGCTTAAGCACACAGCTGAAGCTGAAACCCAGGCAACATTCCAGTAAATATCCTCTGTACTCGCTCTCTATTTTGTTGACATCCTTCCAATAATTAGGCGACCAAAATTGTACACCATACTCCAGAATTGGCCTCACCAATGCCTTGTACAATTTTAACATTACATCCCAACTTCTACACCCAATGCTCTGATTTATAAAGGCCAGCATACCAAAAGCTTTCTTTACCACCCTATCTACATGAGATTGCACCTTCAGGGAACTATGCACAGTTATTCCTAGATCCCTCTGTTCAACTGCATTCCTCAATTCGCTACCATTTACCATGTACGTCCTATTTTGATTTATCCTGCCAAGATGTAGCACCTCGAATGGTGAAAGAAGTAGATAGACTGGATATGGACAGGATATTTCCATTGATGGTACAGTATAGGACCAGAGGACACAGTCTCAGAATAAAAGGAAGTGCCGTTAGTCAGGAGACGATGATACATTTATTTACCCAGAGGGCGTTGAATCGGTGGAATTCATTGCCACAGATGGCTGTAGATGCCAAGTCATTGGATATTTTTAATGTCGAGATTGATAGATCCTTGATTAATACAGGTGTCAGGGATTATGGGGAGATGGCAAGATAATGGGGTTGAGAGGGAACAATAGATAAGCCATGAATGAATGGCGGAGTAGACTTGATGAGCCGAATGGTCTAATTCGGCACATATAAATTGTGAACTTATGAAGTGCAGATGCTGCATTACACAAAAGGACACAAAGTGCTGGAGTAACTCAGTTGGTCGGGCAGCATCTCCGGAGAACATGGAAAGTTGACGATTTAGGTCATATTGAAGAAGGGTCCCGACCCAAAACGTTACCGAGCCATGTTTTCCAGAGATGCTGCCTTACCCGCTGATTTACTCAAGCACCGTGTGTCCTAAAGTGTTAAAAAAAACACCAATGTCATATCTGGGACTTGCTGAGAGACTTACCCCTAGGTTTAATAAAAAAACAGCATCTGACTGAGTTTAAATGTTCACGTCGGACTTACTGTATTCAATATTCATGGCTCCACCAGCGACTCTACCAGCTCCACCACTCTGCTACCATGTAGCTCAAAATCTGGCGAAATATTAGCTGCTGTCTGGAACAGATTAGGAACTGGCTGAGACACCATTATTGGACAACTTGCGAACGGGTGGGTCTAGTGTGGATGTGGCAACGTGATCGGCAGATCGGGCCAGAGAGCCTGTTTCCGTGATTTATTGGCTCCGTGAATCTATGACTGAAAATCCACCGTCACACATAGAAACATAGAAAATAGGTGCAGGAGTTGGCCATTCGGCCCTTCGAGCCTGCACCGCCATTCAATATGATCATGGCTGATCATCCAACTCAGTATCCTGTACCAGCCTCTCCATACCCCCTGCTCCCTTTAGCCACAAGGGCCACATCTAACTCACTCTTAAATATAGCCAATGAACTGGCCTCAACTACCTTCTGTGGCAGAGAATTCCACAGATTCACCACTCTCTGTGTAAAAAATGGTTTTCTCATCTCGGTTCTAAAAGACTTCCCCCTTATCCTTAAACTGTGACCCCTTGTTCTTGACTTCCCCAACATCGGGAACAATCTTCCTATATCCAGCCTGTCCAACCCCTTAAGAATTTTGTAAGTTTCTATAAGATCCCCCCTCAATCTTCTAAATTCTAGCGAGTACAAGCCGAGTCTATCCAGTCTTTCTTCATATGAAAGTCCTGCCATCCCAGGCATCAGTCTGGTGAATCTTCTCTGTACTCCCTCTATGGCTAGAATATCTTTCCTCAGATTAGGAGACCTAAACCGTACGCAATACTCCAGGTGTCGTCTCACCAAGACCCTGTACAACTGCAGTAGAACCTCTGTGCTCTTATACTCAAATCCTTTTGCTATGAATGCTAACATACCATTCGCTTTCTTCACTGCCTGCATGCCTACTTTCAATGACTGGTGTACCATGACACCCAGGTATCGTTGCATCTCCCCTTTTCCTAATCGGCCACCATTCAGATAATTAACATAATACATGATTCACCAGTTAAAAGGAAAAACACACCGACGGAGTGGCGTTTATTTCCGAATTGTTTCAGCCTACAATGTTTATGCCTGTCTGTTGCTCCCACAGGAAGCTCGCCCTCGTATGGCGGGTACAGCGGGTACGGTGGCGGGTACGGTAGCGGCTACGGTGGCGGGTACGATAGCGGCTACGGTGGCGGCTACGGTGGCGGACATGGACACGGTGGATACAGTGGATACGGAAACAGTGGCTATGGTAAATATTCTACTTCTCTCTTCATGTGGCAGCACAGTGACGTCGCGGTAGAGATGCTGCCCCCTAGCGCAAGAAACAGAGGTTTGATCCTAACATCGGGTGCTGTCAATACAGAGTTTGTATGTTGCCCCTGTGACTACGACGGATTCCTCTGGTGCCCTGGTTTTTCTCCACGTCCCAAACACGTGTAGGTTTGTGGGTGAATTGTCTTCGGTGAAACTAAATTTTCAATTGTGTGTAGGACAGTGTCAGTGTACGGGGAGATCATTGGTCGGCACGGACTCGAAAGGCCGAAAGGCCTGTTTCCATGCTTCTTCCTAAACGTCACATAGAAACATAGAAACATAGAAAATAGGTGCAGGAGTAGGCCATTCGGCCCTTCGAGCCTGCACCGCCATTCAATACGATCATGGCTGATCATCCAACTCAGTGTCCTGTACCTGCTTTCTCTCCATACCCCCTGATACCTTTAGCCACAAGGGCCACATTTAACTCCCTCTTAAATATAGCATGTATCACCCATTCCTTTTCTCTAGAGATGCTGCCTGACCCGCTGAGTTCCTCCAGCCCTCTGTGTCTACCTAAACCTATGTCCTCTGGTTGTTGATTGCCATATTTGGTGTAAAATTGTTAATATTAACCGATCTATTCCCTTCCCAATTGTATACGCCTATATCAGATCAACCTTTACCTTTTTGAGCTCCAAGAAATAAAGTCGTATCCTGCTCAACCATGTCCTTTATATCAGGTCCTCAAGTCCTCTCAACATCCTTGCCCATCATCTCTACACCCATTCTTGCTTAGCTCCATCCTTCCAGAGGCAGTGTGGCCAAAACTAAGCACAATATTCCAAGTGCAGCTTGGCCATCTCGTAGCAGCGATGACAAAGATTCCACAGTCTGCTGAGCAAGTCGAGCACTTAATAAAAATAAGCAAATGCTGGAATGATGGCAAACATTGGGAAACAGAATTAATATTTTATGTTGACGACCTGCCGTTAGAAATAGACACCAGCAAGGTGGATGAAGCACTGTCGTATCTCCCCCCAGCCCAAATCCCCCCAAAAATTCCAGGTACTCACAAATCTAGTGTAAACATAGAAAATAGGTGCAGAAGTAGGCCATTCGGCCCTTGTAGCCTGCACCGCCATTCAATATGATCATGGCTGATCATCCAACTCAGTATCCTGTACCTGCCTTCTCTCCATACCGCCTGATCCCTTTAGCCACAAGGGCCACATCTAACTCCCTCTTAAATATAGCCAATTAACTGGCCTCAACCACCTTCTGTGGCAGAGAATTCCAGAGATTCGCCACTCTGTGTGAAAAATGTTTTTCTCATCTCGGTCCTAAAAGATATTCCCCTTATCCTTAAACTGCGTGTCCCCTTGTTCTGGACTTCCCCTACATCGGGAACAATCTTCCTGCATCTAGCCTGTCCAACCACTTAAGAATGTTGTAAGTTTCTATAAGATCCCCCCTCAATCTTCTAAAATAACTATCCCGTAAATGTATTTTAGTTTTGAGATACAGCCTGGAAACAGGCCTTTCGGACCACCGAGTAAGCGTCGACAATCTATCTCAATGCATTAGCACGGCTATCCTGCACTCTGGGGACAATTTACAGTCTTTCACAAAAGGCAATTAACCGACAAATCTGTACATCTTTGTAGTGTGGGAGCAAACGGCAGCACCCGCAAACAAATACAGGGCACGTGGATAACGGACAAACTCCGTACAGACACTACCCGTAGTCAGGATCGAACCTGAATCTCTGGCGTTGGGAGGCAGCAACTCTACCGCTGCACAACTGATGCCGTACATCTCCTTTAAACGCTCCCTATCTCAGCCTAGAGTTATGACCTCACATCTTTAATATGTCCATCACCGCGAAACAAAAGCCTCTGACTGTCTGCTCTATCTCCGCCTCGTCTAATTGATATATAAAGACCTGCTAAAACATTAGCAAATGGCTGGGACAGATCAGTGACCACCTGATAGACTGACGATCCATCTTACCCCAAGATACAATAACTAAGAAATAAACTGCATCCGACTGTTAAAATGTTCATTTCTCAAATAATTCCTGCAAACATTATTCACCAGTCTGTATCTCCCACATGAAAGTCATATGGAGACGATAACTACGGTGGCCCCGGTAAACTTATTGTGGTTCGATGTATTCTGCGTTTTATTCCAACTCCTCTGAAGGACGGGTGACAGTAAATATTGGAATAACGCAGGAGGCCAGAGGACCTGGGTTAATGTTTCATTTCGGCGACCTGCCAATAGAAAACCCGTCAGTGAGAGGAGCAGGGTTCGCTCATGGTTGGCTGTTCAAGGAGGCAAAGAGTAGTGAATGGAGCAGAATTACTAGTTAAGGATTGTGCCATTTGGCTCGGAGAGGGCCCCGCAGTGGAGGTCCCTCTTCGTAGGGATTGTCTCCCTTTATATCGGGGAAATGGAGAGGAGAGTACTACACCGGCGAGTCCCATGCAAACGTTTCTATCCCGGATCACAGATCAAGTCCAAGTGGGTTTATTGTCACGTGTCCCAGATAGGACAATGGAATTCTTGCTTTGCTTCAGCACACAGAACATAGTAGTAATTTACTACAAAACAGATCAGTGTGTCCATATACCATAATATAAATATATACACACACGAATAAATAAACTGATAAAGTGCAAATAACAGATAATGGGTTATTAATAATCAGAGTTTTGTCCGAGCCAGGTTTAATAGCCTAATGGCTGTGGGGAAGTAGCTATTCCCGAACCTGGTTGTTGCAGTCTTCAGCCTCCTGTACCTTCTACCTGAAGGTAGCAGGGAGATGAGTGTGTGGCCATGATGTTGTGGGTCTTTGATGATACTGCCAGCCTTTTTGAGGCAGCGACTGCGATTGATCCCCTCGACGGAAGGAAGGTCAGAGCCGATGATGGACTGGGCAGTGTTTACTACTTTTTGTAGTCTTTTCCTCTCCAGGGCGCTCAAGTTGCCGAACCAAGCCACGATGCAACCGGTCAGCATGCTCTCTACTGTGCACCTGTAGAAGTTAGAGAGGGTCCTCCTTGACTACCCGACTCTCCGTTATCTTCTCAGGAAGTAGAGGCGCTGATGAGCTTTCTTGATAATTGCATTAGTGTTCTCGGACCAGGAAAGATCTTCAGAGATGTGCACGCCCAGGAATTTGAAGCTCTTGACCCTTTCAACCATCGACCCGTTGATATACCTGCTACATTTGCGGGCTGGATGAGTCTGTGTTCCACATATATATGAAGTGTGTGAGGTTGCAGCCTTTGTTCCAATAGCCAAACGGGTTGTTCCTTGCCATCTGACTTCACTTCACACCCACCATCCTCATCTTTGGATATCCTGAGCGTATAGGACTCGGTAGGGCTGAAGATGTCCTGGTTGGGTTGCTTCTGGGCCTGGCCAAGCTGGCCATACGCGAGTCATTGCTCTAGGTTGAAGAGGTCTCCGCCTGAACCTGTTGCCTGCCCCTTATCCGTGGTCACGTCCGCCACCTGGTGGTACTAAATAGGGACTACGAGCACCCTCGGGGATGTCCGTGTGTCGCTGGGCGCCGCGCGGGATGGATAGCATCAGAACAATGATGGGGTAACAGTTGTTTAAGAATATTTACATTATTTTTACGGTGGTGGTGGGTTTGTTTGTATCATTTTTATTCTACATACATTTACAACTATAAATATTTGCTTATATTTATTTTTATGAATGAAAAAGGTTCAGCAATGCAAATGTGGGTTTGAGTGAATTTGATTGCAGTTGAGTTGCGTTGGTTTGGTTTACTGTGTTTTGATTTAGTTTAGTTGATTTAAGTATAGCTTAGGTTAAGTTAGTTAGTGCAGTACAATAAAGTTCCGTCCCGTTTAATTTGGTGCAGTTAAGTTTGGTTTCATCTAGCTTAGTTTCGTTAAGTGCATTACTGTTCAGGTAATTTCAGTGCAGTTCTACGTAGTTTTGGTTCAGTTTTGTTTACTTTGGTTTAGTAACCTTTGAGTAAGATGGCCAAAAATCTCAGCCGGAAGTGGCAGCGTTTTTTCTAAAATCAATATAGAGTACAACGGGAAGTGGTCAAGATCAGACTTTTAGTACTATAGATGGCTGGATCCGGTCAGTAACTCGCTGGTGGACTGACGAGGGCTCATAATCCAAGATTCCATAACTAAGAAATAAACAGCATCTGACTGAGTTAAAGTGTTCATTTCTGAATTCATTCCTTCAAACATTATTCACACCAGTCTGTTTATTTCCCCACAGGAGGGTCATATGGATCCGATAACTACGGTGGCTCCGGTAAGTTTATTGTGGTTCAACACATTCTTCATTTTATTATCAAAACACTGAAGAACAGGTGCCAGTCAATGTTGGAATAACGAAGGCGGCCAGATGACCAGGGTTAATGACTCATGTCGCCGACCTGCCCCGTCACTGAGAGGAGCAGAACTCCCTCACAGTTGGCTGTTCCTGTAGGGAAGGGGCAGAGAATGAAGCAGGAATCCTAGGGTTAAACACTGAAGATGATGGGTTGAATTAGGTTGTTAGTTTGTGTTGGGTTGGGTGGGGTCGGATAGGCTTCAGTTGAGGCATACAGACTTTATTTCTCCACAGATGCGAGTTGACCTGCTCAGCATTTGACGTGGTCTGTTTATTTATTCGATAACCCACCAAGATTCTTCCTTTACAATAGTGCACAATGGCATCATATTGCTCAAAGTCGGTTAAATAAATAAGCAGATGGCTGGATCCGGTTTGGGACTCGCCGAGGGAATGACGAGGGCTCATACTCCAATATTCTAAGAACTAAGAAATCGACTGGGTTAAAATGTTCATTTCTGAATTAATGCCTTCAAACATTATTCACATCAATCTGTTTCCCCCACAGGAAATTCATATGGATCCGATAACTACGGTGGCTCCGGTAAATCTATTGTGGTTCAACACATTCTTCCTATTATTAGCAAAACGCTGAAGAACAGGTGTCTGTCAATGTTGGAATAACGCAGGAATCCAAAGGACCTGGTTTAATGTCTCATGTAGGCGACCTGCCAGTAGAATCCCCGTCAGTGAGAGGAGCAGAACTCCCTCACAGTTGGATGTTCATGGATGGATGGGGCAGTGAATGAACCAGGAATCCTAGGGTTAAACACAGCGGATGATGACTTGAATTAGGTTGAGTTAAGTTGTGTGGGCTTGGTTGGCTTAGGTCGGGTTGGCGTGAGCTGAGGTTAGTTTAGCATGCTTTGGTTTAGTTTAGTTTAGATTAGTTTAGTGCAGTTTAATTTAGATTCGTTTTGTGCAGTTAGTTTAGTTTTGTTTAGTTAAGTTCATTTCAGTTTAAATTAAATTAAATTACTAACCTTTAGCGAGTACACACTAATCGAGGACTAATTCTGGGGATCTTATAGAAACTTACAAAATTCTTAAGGGGTTGGACAGGCTAGATGCAGGAAGATTATTCCTGATGTTGGGTAAGTCCAGAACAAGGGGTCACAGTTTAAGGTTAAGGGGGAAGTCTTTTAGGACCGAGATGAGAACACCATTTTTCACACAGAGAGTGGTGAATCTGTGGAATTCTCTGCCACATAAGGTAGTTGAGGCCAGTTCATTGGCTATATTTAAGAGGGAGTTAGATGTGGCCCTTGTGGCTAAATGGATCAGGGGGTATGGAGAGAAGGCAGGTACAGGAAACTGAGTTGGATGATCAACCATGATCATATTGAATGGCGGTGCAGGCTCGAAGGGCCGAATGGCATACTCCTGCACCTATTATCTATGTTTCTATGTTTCTAAAACCTCGTATACATCCTTTCTAAAACGTCCACATTCCACGTGACCAGAACTGTGCATATTACACCCTAACCAAATTGCAGTGTGGCTACAAAATGAATTCCCTGGCTACGGGGGGTATTTTTAGGTTCGGAAGGTTTGAGCTCGATCCAAAAACAAGTCATCTTAGAATTTGTTTCTCCGCAGATGCAAGTTGACCAGCTCAGCGTTTTACCTGCTCTGTTTATTTATGATGGTGTGGTGAATGAAGCAGGAATCCGAGGGTTGAGGGTAGTGTTTTGTGCCTGTGTGCCACCCAGTGGATGTCCCTCTACGCAAGTATTGTCCCCCTTCCCATCGGGGAACTGGGGTGGTGGGTACTACACCGAGGAGTCCCTTGCAACCTGTTTCTATCCCCGTTCACTGACTCGCCATCCGCCTGCTACATTTGCGTGCTGGGTGAGTCCTGTGTTCCTCGTATATACGGTGTGTGTGTGGATGCACCATCTGTTCCAATATCTAATGGGGCTGCTCCTTGCCTACTGGCTGCATTTCACACACACACACACACTCCTCATCTTTGGATACCCTGAGCGTACTGGACCTGGTAGAGCTGAAGATGGCCTGGTTCGGTTGCTCCTGGGCCTGGACAAGCTGGACATCGGCGAACCATGCCGCTGGAAGGAAGAGAGCTCGGCCCGAGCCTCCAGCCTGCCCCTTTCCGGGGCCTCGCCCGCGCCCGGGTGGTACTAATGAGGGACTACGAGCTGTCCACTGGGATTTCCAAGACCGCTGGGCGCCGTGGGGGGTGGAATATATCCTTAACAATGATGGGGTCATATTTATTTAAGAATTTTTGTTTTACTTGTTTGATGGTGTTTGGTTTGTTGGTAACGTTTTGTATTCTACATATATTTACAAATGTAAATTAAGGGTCAAAAGTTTAGGGCTAACACCAGGGGGAACTTCTTTACTACGAGAGTGGTAGCTGTGTGGAATGAGCTTCCAGTGGAAGTGGTGGAGGCAGGTTCGATTTTATCATTTAAAAATATATTGGATAGGTATATGGACGGGAAAGGAATGGAGGGTTATGGTCTGAGTGCAGGTAGATGGGACTAGGTGAGAGTATGTGTTCGGCACAGTCTAGAAGGGCCGAGATGGCCTGTTTCAGTGCTGTAATTGTTATATGTTATATGTTCTATGCTAAATTTATTTTTATGAATGGAAATGATTAAGAATTGCGGATGTGGGGTTAAGTGGAGTGCAGTTAGGTTGACTTGTGTTGAGTTTAGTGTGGTTTGGTTTACTGTGGTGTGATTTAGTTTTGTTCAATTTAATTTAGTTTAGTTTAAGGTAGGTTAGTTTAATTCAGTTTGCTGCAGTATAATACAGTTTCGTCACGTTTCATACAGTGCAGTTTAGTTTAGGGTTAGACAACTAGACCTGATATCATGCTATCATGGACTTCACTTCTCCACGAATGCTACTTCACTTGCTCAGCGTTTGTCCTGCTCTGTTTATTTATTCAAAATCCACCATGATCCTACCATTATAATTGTGCAAAATTATGTCCTATTTTACAAAACCAGCTAAAATATTAGCAAATGGCTGGATCATTTCTGGAACTAATTGAAGAACATATGAGGCGTCATTCTCCAATATTCCACAGCTAATAAATAAACTGTATCAGACTGAGTTAAAATGTGCATTTCTGAATTAAATCCCGCAACAAAATATTCATGCCAGTCTGTTTCTCCCACAGAATATTAATCGTCGTCTGAATATGATAACGGCGGTGGCTATGGTAATTTTTTATGGTTCCATATATTCTTTAATGATATCCCAAAACTCTGAAGGACGGGTGACAGAATACTGGAATAACGCAGATGGCCAGAGGGTCAGGGTTTATGTTTCATGTAGACGACCTGCCAGGAGAAACTCCGTTAGTGAGAGGAGCAGAATTCCCTCGCGGTTGGCTGTACAAGGAGGGAAGGGGTTAGTGAATGAAGCAGGGATCCTCGGGTTCAACACTGTGGATATTGAATCGAGTTTGGTTGGGGTGCGTTGCATTGAGTTTAGTGCATTTCAGTTTGCATTGATTTTCTGCAGTTCACCTGAGTTTGGTTTTAATGTAGTTCAATTTTCCGGTTAAAGCATCCTGGGACGTCAGGGCTTTCATATGAAGAAAGACTGGGTAGACTCGGCATGAACCTACAAAATTCGTAAGGGGTTGGACAGGCTAGATGCAGGAAGATTGTTCCCGATATTGGGGAAGTCCAGAACAAGCGGTCACATTTAAGGATAAGGGGGAAATCTTTCAGGACCGAGGTGAGAAAAACATTTTTCACACAGAGAGTGGTGAATCTGTGGAATACTCTGCCACAGAAGGTATTTGAGGCCAGTTCATTGGCTTTATTTAAGAGGGAGTTAGATGTGGCCCTTGTGGCTAAAGGTATCAGGGGGTATGGAGAGAAGGCAGGTACAGGATACTGAGTTGGATGATCAGCCATGATCATATTGAATGGCGGTGCAGGCTCGAAGGGCCGAATGGCCTACTCCTGCACCTATTGTCTATGTTTCTATGTTTCAGTTCGGTGCACTTCAATTTAGATTAGTTTACTACAATTCAGCCTAGTTTAGTTCAGTTTAGTTCAGATTAGTTCAGTTTAGTTTAGGATAGGATAGGTCAGTTTAATTTCTGCACGTCACTGGATTGTGGGGCAAACCGGAGCACCCGGAGAAAGTCCACGCATTCTCCGGGGACAATCTGCAGAAAGTACCCCTTTAGTCAGATTCGAACTGGGTCTCTGGCGCTGTAAGGCAGCAACTCTCCCGCTGCTGTGCCGAAATACGGCATATTGTAGCATGCAATCTTTGCTGCAGTCAACACTGGCTTTCCAGGAAGGGGCAACACATGCAGGCGAAACACAAGAGCTGAAGCACAAAAGATCTGACATCTTCTCCTGTCCTAATCAATAGTCTGTTCATATCACGGTGCCGCAGCAGTAGAGTTTCTGCCTGACAACGCCAGAGACCCGGGTTCGATCCTGACCACGGGTGCCGTCTGTACGAAGTATGTACGTTATCCCCATGAGCCAGATGGGTTTCCTCCGGGTGCTCCGGATTTCTCCCGCATCCCAAACACCTAAGGTTTTGAAGGATAATTGTCTTTGTATAATTGTAAATTGTCCCCACCGTGTGTAGGATGGTGCTTGTGTGCCCGGTGATCGATAGTTGGCTCGGACTCGGTGGGCTGAAGGGCCTGTTCTAGTAGAATTAGGCCATTCGGCCTTCCAAGTCTATTCCATCATTCATCATCGCTGATCAATATTTCCCTCTCAACCCCATTTTCACGCATTCTCCACACAACCCCTGTCACCTGCGCTACTCCAGGCCCCCTCTCCTTCTTCAACCTCCAGCGAGTACAGACTCCCAACGCTCATCATATGTTAACCCGATCATCCCCGGAATCATTCTCGCAAACCTCCTCCGGACACTCTCTAGCGCCAGCACATCCTTCCTCAGATATGTGGCCCATAATTGCTCACAACAATCCAAATGCAGTCTAACCAGTGCTTTACAGAACCTCGGTATTACATTCCCTATTTTGTATACAAGTCCTCTCAAAATAAATGCTGGCATTGCGCTTGCCTTCGTTTCTATCTTTACCGAATTGTATTAAATTAAGTGAAATATGCAGCTTGTCAAAAGACCGATCCTCCCACCGACTCCATGCTGAACATCGATCACCCGTTCACAGTAGTTCGATGTTACCCATGCATTCTCTGTACACTAGTGGCAATATACAGATGCCAGTTAACAATGCGTATATGTGTTGTTATAGTTGTACTGTTCTCTTTGAATGGAATATTTTGTCTATTTTGGAAACCGTTTAAAACAAAGCGCGACAAAATATTCTTCCAACGTGGAACAGCTGAGCGCCTGTAGTTGTGATGCACTGTTATATGTTCTTCCTTGTACAACTGACTGTGCCGAACGTGATGCCAAGCAAAACTAATCACCTATGTTTGCTCATGATCCATATTCCTGCAGTCCATAGATTTCCATGCGCCTATCTCAAAGACGCTTAAACACCACTGTCGCACCTGCCTCCACCACCACTCCGGGCAGCAGGTTCCAGCCACACACGACCCTCTTGGCAACGAACTTTCACGACACAACTATTGTAAACTTGCCCGCTCTCACCTTCAACCTGTGCCCTGCGTGGGATTTTTTTAAGGAACCTCTAGTTTCCTCCCACAATCTAAAAGCATTCAGATTGGGCAAATTGGCACAAAGGTGGACCGAAATTTGGCCCTTGTGGCTAAAGGGATCAGGGGGTATGGACAGAAGGCAGGTACAGGATACTGAGTTGGGTGATCAGCCATGATCATATTGAATGGCGGTGCAGGCTCGAAGGGCCGGATGGCCTACTCCTGCATCTATTTTTCTATGTTTCTATCTTTCTATGTTTCTAAATGCTGGAGGAACTCAGCGTGTGAGGCAGCTTCTATGGAGAGAAGAAATAGGCGACATTTCGGTTCGAGACCCTTCTTCAGCCTGTAGTCGGGGGGGGAGAGAAAGGAAGAGGCGGAGACAGTAGGCTTGTGAGGGAGCTGGGAATGGGGAGGAGAAGGAGGGGGAAAGCAAGGAGTATCTGAAATTGGAGAGATCGATGATCATACCGCTGAGTTGAAAGCTACCTAAGCGAAGTATGAGATGCTGATCATCCAGTTTGCGCTGGGTCTCACTCTGGCAATGGAGGAGGCCCAGGAGAGAAAGGTCAAATTCGGAATGGGAGGGGGAGTTGAAGTGCTTAGCCACTGGGAGATCAGGTTGGTTAATACGATCTGAGCGGATGTGTTGGGCGAAGCGATCACCAAAACTGCGTTTGGTCCGGCCGATTTAGAGAAGTTGACACCTGGAACAGCGGACGCAATAGATTTGGTTGGAGGAGGTAAAGGTGAACCTCTGCCTCACCTGGGTCCTTGGATGGAGTCGAGGGGGAAGATAAGTCGACAGGTGTAGCATTTTGTAGACATAAATGCTGGAAAAACTCAGCGGGAAAGACAGCATCTATGGAGCGAAGGAAATAGGAAACTTTTCCTGCTGTTGCAAGGGAAAGTACCCGTGGAGGGGCTCGTTTGGGTGGGAAGGAACGAATCGACCAGGGTCCATCATTTCTTCTATGCCACGGCTGGTGGGGTGGAAGCTGTGGATTGGCTTGGTAAAAATTTAAATTGTCCCGAGTTTGTGTTGGATAGCGTTAATGTGCGGATATCGCTAGCCGGCCCGGACTCGATGGGCCGAAAGTCATGTTTCCGTGCTGTATTTCTGAACTATACTAAACTAATCTAAAGAAAAATAAAGTAAATTATTCTAGACTATTTAGATTTTTACCCTGAGGATCAAAGTCGTGACTGTCAACCCTATCTATGTCTCACTTCGATAAAATGATGTTTAAACGTTAAATCTTTTTTTGCAGGCAAACTGTTCCCTCGGACTGAACGCTTTACATACTACGTTGCTGCCTTCACTTAGCTGCGACTTCATGAACCCACTTATTGTTAAATCTCACTGTCATTTGCAAAGACGGCTTTATACGCAATCATATTAGCAAAAATAAAATCTCATATCAATAAAATGTGGGTGCGTGTTTCATTGCAATGGGGAGAGATGCGAGTAAGACCTCATGTCAGGATGTTAAGGGTGTGTGAAGAAGGCAGGAGAATGGGGTTACGAGGGTGAGATACGTAAGCTAAGATTGATGGAGGAGTAGATATGATGGGCCGAATGGCCGAATTAATTTCCTATCGCGTATGAAAACAGCGCGTTTCTTGCATGCATTTCAAGTTCAAGTTCAAGTGAGTTTATTGTCATGTGTCCCTGTATAGGACAATGAAATTCTTGCTTTGCTTCAGCTCACAGAACATAGTAGGCATTGACTGCAAAACAGATCAGTGTGTCCATATACCATTATATAAATATTTACACACATGAATAAATAAACTGATGAAGTGCAAATAACAGGTAATGGCTTATTAATAACCAGAGTTTTGTTCGAGCCAGGTTTAATAGCCTGATGGGTGTGGGGAAGTAGCTATTCCTGAACCTGGTTGTTGCAGTCTTCAGGCTCCTGTACATTCTACCTGTAGGCAGCAGGGAGATGAGTGTGTTCCCAGGGAGGTGTGTGTCTTTGATGATACTGCCAGCTTTTTTCAGGCAGCGACTGCGATAAATACCCTCGATGGAAGGAAGGTCAGACCCGATGATGGACGGGGCAGCGTTTACTGCTTTTTCACAGGTGCCCCCCTCTTCCCCTCCAACCTCACTTCCATTGACTCCATTCTCACCTCACGACGCCTCGGCAAGGCCAGCAGCATAATCAAGGATGAATCGTAAACTGGTCACCCCCTCTTTTCCCCATCCGATCAAGCACAACGTATAGTAGTGTAAAAACGCACACCTCCAGATTCAGGGACAGTTTCTTCTCAGCTGTTATCAGGACGCTGAATCATCCTACTACGGCCAGAGAGCGGTCCTGAAATACTACCTACATCATTGGTGACTCTTGGGATATCTTTGACCGGACTTTACAGGCATTACGTTGCACTAAACGTTATTCCCTTATCGTGTATCTATATAGGATAAATGGCTCGATTGTAAACGTGTATTGCCTTCCGCTGACTGGATAGCACACAACAAAAGAGTTTCACTATACTTCGGCACATATGACAAGTAACTGAACGGAACTAGTAATGCGGGTGTTCCGGAGAAACCTCCCGGAATGATTTTGATGTGGGTGCTGAACACCTTCGCTCGGTCCCGCTGGGTCTCCGTGATCTCCCCGTTGCCAAACACTCAAACTCCCCTTCCCATTCAAACATTTACCTCCCTATCCTGGGCCTCCTCCGTTTTCAGTGTGAGGCCAAACCTAAATTGGAAGAACAGCACCTCATATTTCGCTCGGAATGCTTACAACCCAGCGGTACGAAAATTGATTTCTCGATCGTCAAGTAACCCTAGTATCCCCTCTCTCCGTCCCTCCCCCAACTAAGTCGTCGTTCTGATTTTCCTAACTTCCTGTTGAGTTCCATAATCTGTATTAAATCGAGCGGGAGGGGGGGGGGGGGGACTTATAGAAACGTACAAAATTCTTGCCATAGAGGGAGTACAGAGAAGGTTCACCGGACTGATTCCTGGGATGGCAGGACTTTCATATGAAGAAAGATTGGACAGCCTCGGCTTGTACTCGCTGGAATTTAGAAGATTGAGGGGGGATCATATAGAAACTTTCAAAATTATTAAGGGGTTGGACAGGCTAGATGCAGGAAGATTACCAATTTTCAACATAGTTCTATAAGTGGTAAGAGTGTTGTGAAAACAAGCCTGAAGGCTTTGTGTCTCAATGCAAGGAGCATTCGTAATAAGGTGGATGAGTTGAATGTGCAGATACCTATTAATGACTATGATATAGTTGGGATCACGGAGACGTGGCTCCAGGGTGACCAAGGCTGGCAGCTGAACATCCAGGGCTAATCAATATTCAGGAGGGATAGACAGAAAGTAAAAGGAGGTGGGGTAGTGTTCCCGGTTAGAGAGGAGATTAATGCAATAGAAAGGAAGGACATTAGCTTGGAGGATGTGGAATCGATATGGGTAGAGCTGCGAAACACTAAGGGGCAGAAAACGCTAGTGGGAGTTGTGTGCAGGCCAAAAACTTGCTATATTTAAGAGGGAGTTGGATGTGGCACTTCTGGCTAATGGGATCAGGGGGTATGGAGAGAAGGCAGGTACAGGATACTGAGTTGGATGATCAGCCATGATCATATTGAATGGCGGTGCAGGCTCGAATGTTTCTATGATTCTATCAACAACATTCTTACAACATCGAACATCGAACAGTACAGCGCAGGAACAGACATCGACCCCCCCAACCACCCACCCTACCCCCAAATGTATACGGCGAACATGATGCCAAGTTGAACTAATCGCCTCTGCCTCCACGATATGCAAACGCCACTAATTTATCCGCGTCCACCTCCACCCCTGGCAGCGTTTTCCAGGCAACCCACCAACCCCCATCCCATACCACACCCATCTCCACCCCCGCCAACCACTGCGTAATATATTTGTCCCGCCCCTCTCTTCTAAACAGTACCACTCTCACCTTAAAGCTATTCCCTCTAGTATTTGCAATTTCCCTCCTGGGACGCAGGGATCTGACTGTCTACCCTGTAGTACGATTTCGCTATTAGGACGATGAAAGCTGGTTCAGGATTACCATTTTCCGTGCGGCAACGGAAGGTCAGAGAACATTTGCTACAGGATCAGGACTACTGTAGTTGGAGTCGATGGAGGAAAAGTGCGAGGCAATTCCCACTTTATGCACAATCCGGAGCGTGTGGGGAGGAAAATGAAAAATGGCAGATCATGGGGAGCATGTACAAATTCCGCACAGACAGCATCCGTAGTCGGGATTGAACCCGGGTCTCCGGCGCTGCATTCGCTATAAGGCACCAACTCTAGCGTTACGTCACCGTGATCGCCCGCGAAGAAAATATTAAACAAAACAATAAATGAAAAGTCTAAAATGAACAAACGGAAATTAGCCAGATTATCAAAGGTAGTGCCCACAATGGTCCATTGTTGGCTGCGAGTAGTTAATAACGAGTGGATACAAACAGTATAGAACGAACATGACTCGTAAGATGACTGGGGTGAGGGAAACATAGAAACATAGAAACATAGAAAATAGGTGCAGGAGTAGGCCATTCGGCCCTTCGAGCCTGCACCGCCATTCAATATGACCATGGCTGATCATCCAACTCAGTATCCCATACCTGCCTTCTCTCCATACCCCCTGATTCCTTTAGCCACAAGGGCCACATCTAACTCCCTCTAAAATATAGCCAATGAACTGGCCTCAACTACCTTCTGTGGCAGATAATTCCACAGATTCACCACTCTCTGTGTAAAAAATGATTTTCTCATCTCGGTCCTAAAAGACTTCCCCCTTATCCTTAAACGGTGCGACCCCTTGTGCTGGACTTCCCCAACATCGGGAACAATCTTCCTGCATCTAGCCTGTCCAACCCCTTAAGAATTTTGTAAGTTTCTATAAGACCCCCCCCTCAATCTTCTAAATTCTAGCGAGTACAAGCTGAGTCTATCCAGTCTTTCTTCGTATGAAAGTCCTGCCATCACAGGAATCAGTCTGGTGAACCGTCTCTGTACCCCTCTATGGCAAGAATACAATGGCAAGGACGGAGAGAGCGGGAACGCAAGGGTTACATGAAGTTTGATAGAACAACATTCATACCTCTGGTTAGAAAGTGAAATATGAGCTGTGCATTTTACCCATCTATTCCCTCGATCATTATATACAGCTCTATAAGAACGTGTGACTTGAGTTATGTTTATTTGAATAAGCCAGCAATGCGTAGAATGGGAGTGCGGACTATTTTCTTCAGTTCCTCTCTGAACTTACCCTGCGTGACCAGGTAAATGCAGGAGTTTGTACAGGTGCTGGTGAGCTGAAACATGTAGGCCATCTGCTGTAGGATATATCCTGGATCGCTCGCCCCAGAATAGTAGTGATTCGCCGAGAATTGATAATACAAAAAGTAGGCTACATAAGGCAACCACAACAGGATGAAGCTGCCTGAGATGGCGAAAAGCAACATGATCGATTTTCTCCTGCTCTCTGCTTCTGGGTCGACGGGGTTGTCGTCCCCATTCGAGAATAACCGCCTGCGAACTATGTTGGTCTGCACGATGTGCCACACGGTAAGAGCGTTGAAGAGTAAAATGAAGAAAAAGGGAAGGATCGGGGAGAGGATTCGGTGAAGCCAGTCGAACGCAAATGGGCGGCAAATGGCGATGAAACGATCAAAGGTGAAAGTTATGGTCAGCCAGACGGAAGAGTCTCTCGCCCAGCAGACCAGGACAATGATGGCGCTGCAGGCCGGCGTGAGCTGCAACAAGGAGTTGGGGAAGTAGTAGGGGAGAGTGCGGTTGAATATCACCTGAATAACCACCACCATCAGGTCCGACGTAGCCATGGCGATCATGTAGAGAGTGATGCACCTGGAGAGGCCGCACTTCCCCCGCTGGAGAATCAACACCGTCACCACGTTCACTGTGTGAGACAAGACAACCAGTCACCAAACTCACTCCCGCTGGGTAAATAAGGGGCAAATAACCCCTTAAGCATTAATATTTCAGTGTAATAGAATCATAGAGTGATGCAGTGTAGAAACAGACCCTTCGGCCCAACTTGCCCACACCGACCAACATGTCCCAGCTGCACTGGTCCCACCTGCCTGCGTTTGTTCCATATCCCTTCAAACATACATAAAACAAACACAAATATAACAGGCATGGAGGATTGCAAACCCAGCTGGAAGGGAATATTCCTTCTACTCAATGGTACATAAAACCTACTCACGCATTGATTGCTTCCTAGTGAACACGAAATTAATTCCATTTACAGCTAATCCTAAATACCATAATAGTATCATCTCGGATGATAATCCCGTTAACATTTTTTTTATAAAACTAGAAGGAATGCCCAATAAAAAATCGTTCTGGAGGTTCAACCCTCAAATATTAAACCACCCACAGGGTTGTACATATCTAAAACAACAGATGGAATTTTTCTTTGAGACTAATGACACCCCAGGCATATCATCCTCTTTACTATGGGAATCGTTTAAGGCATTTATTAGAGGATCGATAATTTCATATCAAGCTTTTCAAAATGAAAAGAATAAAACTGAACAATTCCAATTAGAAGAACAAATTAGACAATTGGCTTTAGACAACGCGAAAGAACCAACTATAGATAAACACAATAACATAACAATACTCAAATTTAAGCTGAACAGAAGTATTGCATACATTTCAAATGGGAGAGAATTTTATCTCATGGATAAAATTGTTGTATGACAAGCCTACTGCTAGAATATTAACTAATAACATACTGTCTCCGAAATTTCAACTATCCAGGGGCAATAGACAGGGTTGTGCTTTATCACCCCTGCTATTCGCTCTTGCGATAGATCCCCTAGCAGAAAATATAAGAATGCATCCGAATATCCACGGTTATAATACTAAACACTCTAATAATAACATATCAGTATATGCAGATGATGTATTATTATACATTAAAAAATCGCAAATTAGCATACCAAACATATTGAACTTAATAGAGGAATTCGGTTCCTTCTCAGGATATAGAATTAACTGGAACAAAAGCGAAACAATGACGATGAAACCTCAAGAGCCGAAACACCTTTTAAAATTCCCCTTTAGAATTGCCACAGAAAGATTTAGATATCTGGGTATTCAAATTACCAGAAAATACAACTCTTTATTTAATGCAAATTATTTGCCTTTACTTACCAAATTACATGCTTTGACCCAATTTTGGAAAACACTTCCGATGTCTTTAATAGGCAGAATAAATGCCATAAAAATGATTTTTCTCCCACAAATGTTGTACTTATTTCAATCAATACAAATATACCTACCTATTTTTTTTTAAACTTGATTCACACATCACACATTTTATATGGGACTATAAATCCCATAGAATCCAAAGACGACATCTTTGCAAACCCCAAATAATTCGGTGGACTTCCATTCCCTAATTTTTGTACCACTATTGGGCAGTGAATATCAAAAATGTAATTCACTGGTTGGACAACTCAACACAACAGGCAGAATGGATAGTAATGGAGAAGGAGGATTGTTCTCCTTTTAACATAGGAGCGATCCTTCTCTCCCCAATAAAACTGAATAATACAACATACAAGAGAAATCCGATTATCCATAGCACAATACCAATTTGGAGACAAATAACATTTACTCTCAAATTAAGAAACCTATCGCTTCTCTCTACTATAGCTAATAATCCGCCGTTTAAACCATCTATTTTCGACAAACATTGACTCACTGGGAAAGAATAGGAATTAAAACGTTTGTAGATATGTATGAAATGGGAAACTTTGGATCATTCCAAGAATTACAATTTAAATACAATTTGAGAAGTAATCAATATTTTAGATACCTTCAAGTTCGAGATTACTTGAAGAAACATACACAAGAATGTCAAACTCTGACGTCAGTTCTACTAGATGAAGGCATGGACAGAAAGGCTGAAGTAAATCATTTAATATCATATTTGTATAATATTATTCTAAATATAGAGATACCTTCGTCAGATGTTATAAGAAGAGAGTGGGAACAAGAGCTATCTATCAACATTTCTAAAGACAGATGGTACAAATATTTGCTATATGTACATAAATGCTCGATTAATGTTAGAAACATCCTAACTCAATTTAAAATCTTACATAGACTATATTACTCGAAAACCAAACTGAATAATTTTTTCCAAATGTTTCCCCCCATCTGTGATGAATGTCTATCACAAGAAGTAACTATAGCACACGCCTTCGTATCTTGTATTCAAAGAAATCTTTGAAATCTTCTCAAAACTATTTAAAATAAGATTGGACCCTAACACAGAATTGATTATTGCCGGAACAATGGAAGGCTGCTCTGAGCTAACTTCGTTTCAAAATTGTTTCCTTAACTATGGTTTGATAACGGCAAAAAATATATACTCAAATTTTGGTAAAATGCACCCATCCCAACGCTTAAAATGTGGATCACAAACATGTCTGAAATGTTACATCTCGAAGATATGAGATTCGTTCTAGCAGGAAAATCACAGCAATTCTTAAAGATATGGTATCCTTTCATCGACCTATTACAAGTATAATATGGTGCAACGTAACTCTGGTAATTAACCTTTCAGAGCTAGGTGTGGGGCGTGGAAAGATATGAAGTAGGTATATCCCTTTTCTTTTCTGTTCTGTTTTTTCTTTTCTTTTTTTTTCCTTCTCTTCCTCCTATTTTTTCTATTTCTTTTTTTTTGCTCTTCCTTTCCGGTCTTCTCTTTTTTTCTACATCTCTATGGGCTCTTTCTCTCTATCTATCCACAAATTACCAATTGTTAACTTTTGGGGCTTACACATCACTACTTTTCTTAATCTCTTCTTTTTTCTTCTTTCCTTGGGCCTATTATTTTTATATTGTTAAATTTAAAACAAGAAGTTGTACACGAAAAGTATTATGTTATATACCATGGTTTATACGACTGTACATTACTTCTAATGAAAATATTAAAAATATAAATAAATAAAAAGAAACTCCCACGTCGGGGTGAGCGAAACTCCCGCGTCGGGGTGATCGAACTCTTGCAGCTTGCTCCTCCCGAAATCGTTCTCTAACCAGGGACAGCGAGCTCCACGATGTTAAAGATCGCAGGCTCCCGTGGTCGGAGCTCCCGAAGTCGGACTCCAGCAGAGGGCGCCAGTCCACGATGGCCGCAACGCGGGTAAGAGATATATGGGGTGTGCACGTAAGGTCACTGTGTCATAGGGCTTGACGCACGGAGCCGCTCAATCTATCTGGAGGACATCCGTAACTTCCGGTATATGTTATTAATGCAAGAAACGCGACTTTCCTACCTGTTAAAAACCGCCAGAAAGTTGAATTTCTACGCTGAAAAAGATTGTGGAAATCAGGGTAAGTGTGAGAGACGTGGACACAACTTCATAATTCCAAAAGTGAAGCGAAATGAAGGTAAAGGGAAGCGAGAGCTGAAGGGACAACAGCAGCTAAAGTGCTTGGCGAACATTGGCTGTGCAGATATCGGAATTGAAAATATTGGGAATTATCGCGTTTGCTCACTGCATTTCATCAACAGTAAGGCATTATTTGTGTTTTTTCTTGATTCCTTTGTTATCTAAAAAGTCTCAGAAGTGATCAATCTGGCTGTAAATTTTTCTTCAGATGCGTTTTCATTTTCTATGTAAAAAGCCACTTGGGAACCATGGGCGATTAAAAAAATTTACAGCCAGATTTATCACTTCTGAAACTTTTTAGATACCAAAGGAATCACGAAAAAACACAAATAATGCCTTAGTTGATGCAGTGAGCAAACGGCCAATGTTCGCTAAGCACTCTGGCTGTTGTTGTCCCTTCAGCTCTCACTTCTATCTACCGTCATTTCTCCTCACTTTTGGAATTCTGAAGTAGGCTAAATGTCTCACACGCTTATCTCGATTTCCATAATTCTTTACAGCGCAAAAATTGACATTTTCGGCGGGTTTTAACGGGCCCGCTACGTTGGAAACAGTGGTAAGTGCCTACCTGCAGTACGTCGCGTGTACTCCATTTGGAGTAGCGTAGCAACAATACGGGTCATGGGTCGTGACCCGACTGCCGTGAAACCTCTCTATAAACAAGATTCCCCCAACCCCCACCCCCCACATAAAACAAGCTAAAGAGCAATAAAACATACATTTCGCACATACCAAAAAACAACGAAAAAGTGAGGGACAAACAGACTGCTGGCGAGGCGGCCATTGCGGGCGACACCCGGTGCAATTCGGATGCTGTGTGTACGGTGTTTGTACTGTTTCCCCGTGACCTACGTGGGTTTCCTCCCACAGTCCAGAAACGCGCAGATTTGTGGGATAATTGGCTGTTCGGCGCGGGCTCGGTGGGTCGAAGGACCTGGTTCCATGCTGTACCTCTAAACTAAACTGACCTAAACTGTAAGAAGGATATTAGATTTGATTAAGACACGCGGTCCCTTTTCACCATCCAAGTTCCCGATGACAGGGAAATAAGAAATGGACAACACGATGACACCGACTATTACATTTGCAACATTGACGACTATATTTACACTGATCATTACTCACGTGCAATTCCGATAACCGCTAGGAATGGATAGTACAAAGCGTTGATCACGTCAATGAACGTATTAATCATTCCAAACACGGCTTGGTCTGCAGATGCCGAATTGAAGTACAGCCTGAACCAACGGTAAATTGAAGGGCTGATATTTGAATCTGCGACAGTTCCCCAGGGCGGTCAATTAAGACTGCACGAAGAGATTGTGAAATCAGCGTCTTGAGAAATATAGTGGGTGAGACCAGTCTCTTGTCCACCAACATGTCCATCTGCACTCGTCCCATTTGCCTGCGTTTTACACGTGTCCTTTACAAACGTTCCTATCCATGTACCGGACTAAACGAATTTGAAATAATGTTAATGAACCCGTTTCAAACACGTCCTCGGGCAGCTATTTTCATATACACCCCTCTCTCTGTCGGAAATTGCTTCTCGGATTCCGATTAACTATCCCCCCCCCCCCACCCATCCTCCCCCCCCAACCCCCACTACCACCCCCAACCCCCACCCCCACCGCCCACCCCCACCCACCCCAATCCCCACCCCCACCCACCCACCCAATATTAAGCCTAAACACAAACCATCACCATCATGTGGAAACTTGTCAGACTGTAGAAGTTCCCAAACGAGTTATCATTCTATATTCATGTTACCCTTGGTGTTTCTCGCCAACCGTTCAAATCAGAGGAGTATTGCAGCAGCAGCTCGCAAGAATAATAGTAAGATTAAACGAGAACTTACCAGTTTGAAGTTTGATCTGTATTTTATGAGGAGTTACGATGAGGGATTACGTGAAGAACCCGCTCAGTGCGCAGGCGCGGCATACTTCCAAGCAGCGGTGTGGAATCACAGATAGACACAGTTATTTGAAGTAAACATAGTAAAGATAATGAGACATCAATTTATTAGTTTGATCCATATAATGAGGGTGTGAGCAGAGGGCACGTAATCCCTCATCGTAACTCCTCATAAAATACAGATCAAACTTCAAACTGGTAAGTTCTCGTTTAATCTTACTATTTTACTTCGGAGTCACGTGAGTGACTACGTGAAGATTTCAAAGCTCTGTGATTTCAAACCGTGTAACAGTTTCATTTCACTCACTGCCGAAGTTCTTGAGGGAGGAAGTGTTATCGTAATCAACCAATGAGTCTATTTGAAGAAAAACACAATGGTATTTTTTAAACAATAACAACAAAGAATTAAGTTGCTCCCCTGGGCTTAAATTAAATATTTGCAGTTCGTAAATCTTTACTGCAAATAAACCAGGTTTTGCCAACGGCTTATTATAAAATTTCTGAACGGTCTTCCCCCCCCCCCCCCCCCCCCCCCCCCCACACCACAATCCTGCTGTAGCCAGGATGTGGTCTATAGGCATGTCCATTCTTTAGCCGTCGACATGGATGCTGTCCTGGTGGAATAAAATTTGTACATGTTAGTGTTTATCCCAGCAGTTTCTAGCACCTGCTTGAGTCATCTCGCAATGGTTTGGCTCGTCACCCGACCATAAGGTTTTTGTGACTGACCCACAAGGCTTTTCATCTCCCTCGAATTTTTTGGTTGTGTCTATGTAGGATAGTAGGTGGGTCAAGGCACATAACCGTGGTTCTGGTGGGTAAGCCACGACTGGATTAGGTGTTCCTGGTCTGTTCTGTTTGATCAGTCGCTGGATAACGACAGATCTGGTCTGGAGCTGTGATCATGTTGTCCAGTCGCAATAGGTGTAGTGACTGGACCCTCTGAGCGGATACAAGTGCCATCAACATGAGCGTCTTTAATGTAGCTTGCTCGAGGCCGGGGGATCTGGCTGGTGGCCATTCCCTGAGATATGTCAGGACCACACTGATATCCTAAATATGGGTATACCTGGGCTTAGGGCTTGATATTGTAAATGCCCTTAATCAGTTTTACCACCAGTGGATGGGATCCCATCGTCTGTTGTCCTGGCGCTGGTTTGAGATAAGCAGAAATAGCACACTGCGCTGTGTTGATGGCACTGTAGCTGATCCCTACATCGTGGAGTAGATAGGCCAGGAACTCCAGTATGTTGGTGGCTGTAGCTGTTGCGTATGTTGTCCCTGTTTCCTGGCAGTACTCTCCCTTTTTTGATGCTGGTTAAGTACTGCCTCTTGGTGGATGTTCGAAGGGATGCCGACATGGTGATGGTTTGTTTGGACAATCCCAGTTCCAGGTAAGGTCTGTTCAAACTTGCAACCCAGGCGTTTAATTTTCTCATGGCATGGGTGTTTAGCTTACCTGGTAGGTAAGTAGCTGATATCCAAATATGTCTTTCGACATACCATTGCCAAATCATGTTGACCAATTTGTCGCATGAAAATGATTTTATGCCACCCATATGGTTAATATAAGCCATCACCGTAGTATTTATCAATTTGTAACCGAACATGCAAATGCTGCATATTAGATACATATGCTTTTAAACCATAAAAGGCGCCCAACATCTCTAGATAGTTAATGCCCAGTGTAAGTGGTAATGATGACTCTAGGTTAGTCCACCTACCACCTGTGCTGGATATAGAGTTAGTCGCTCCCCAACCTTGAGCACTGGCATCTGTTTGAGTAACTAAAGTAGGGTTAGTGATAAAGATAGGGCTGAAACTATGCCAAACGTTTTCTGCCCACCACTGTAGCTCTGATATTGCTTCAGTGGGTAAGTTCATGACACGATCATAGTGACCTGTATGTCGTTTTATTGCCTGTACCTTTGCTCTCTGTAAATTTTTTGATAGTGCAAAGGTCCGAATTGTGTAGCCGGAAATGTTGCTACCATTTCCCGAATTACTCTTGCTACTTGTCGAATAGTTGGTCGCTCGTTGACCATTAAATTGTTGCATGATTGTGCTAATTCAACCATTTTTGCCTTTGGCAAGGTAACAGTCATCTGGACTGAGTTAATTGTGAAACCCAGGTAGTCCATGATAGTGGATGGCTTCAACTTAGATTTATCTGGATGTAGGACGAACCGCAGAGTTTCGAGGAGCTGTTTTGTAGCTGATACTGCTGCCACAGCCAATTCCATCATTTTCACTACTATCAGAATATCATCCAGATATGCCATGACAATATGTTTTTGTTTTCTTAGTATTGCCATGGCTGGGTTCAATATTTTGGTGAATAATCTTGGGGCTGAAGTTAGCCCATTGGGCAATGCTTTGTACCATCCAGATAAATTTTAGGTATCTGCGATGATCCTTGTATATGGGTACTATATAGTAAGCATCTTTAAGATAAATGCTTGCCATGAAGTGTCCTTTGGAATTCAGTTGTTCGGCAGTAACATATGTCTCCATTTTGAAATGTATATACTTAACAAATTTGTTTAGTGATGTTAAGTCAATGATGATGCGACAGCCACCATCTTTTTTTGGTTTTAGTGAATATATTCGATACAAATTCCAAAGGTTCATGTTTGGTCTTTTCGATGACCCCCTTTGTGATAAGTCTCACCAGTTCAGCTTGTCCCTCACGTTTCTCTTTGACGGAGGGAGAAATACCCTTTGGGCCATTGTTGAACTGGCGGCGTTTTTTCTGACATGAATTGTATTTTATATCCACTATGCTTCAAACCGGTGCAATCTACCTCCTGTTAGTATTAAGCCTCCACCTCCCAAAAGTTGATAGGAACCAGACCCACCTACCTCCATGGTTACGGGTATTTCCTCTGATTCTCTTTGGTCGGACGAGGCTTGCGAGGTGTCTGATGTGGCGTGTTTGTTGGGGGTTGGCGCATTTTCCATGGGGTCCGCTCTGGGCCCTGGTCTAAAAAAGACTTACGGTGAAAGTAAGCGGACCCCGAACTTTCACCAGTGTTGAATGTCGGATGTTTACTGGTGGATGCGGCGGGGTGCTGCCACTTGGTGGTGTGTGTTTTCAGTTTGCTCGTTTTATACCCTGCCTTCATGAGGCCTTGAGTTCTTGAGGCCTCTGTCATGTCCTTCATGCGTTTAGGGAGGTCTTTCCCGAAGAGCAGGTCTGGCTCATCGGCTGGTGTTTTTCACAGCCCGGCAAATCGAGGATTGATGGCAGGTTTGATGATTTCTTTCCGCAGATTATTAATTTCAAACTGCGTGTTACACAACAACGCGAGTGTATCCTGTTGATTATAGAACGAGCAAACGAAGTGATGCCTGCTGTCAATAGTCGAAGTATCCGCTGCAGCTTTAGCTCGTGGTGCCGGATGGTTGCCCCAATGTGTCCCCAGATTTGGCTGTTCACCGCTGGTACTTTTAGAAATTCACAGTTCTCCGGCGCCGTATAGGTATCTAAAGCTTCATTAATCACCTGCTCCTGCAGAGCTCTGTTGGAAAGGTGATTGATACTTGCCGCTAGTTTGGCCTCTAGCGGTTCCCCTGCACGGGGTTTTGACACGTAGCGGCCCACTACACCAAGCAGCTGTTCCTGCTCCTGCACCCCCTGCATGCTCCCGAAATCTTCAGCCATAACCCCTTGTTCTGGACTAGCCCAGTCCTGGTCCCCAAAGCTATCCTCTGGAAAGGAGGATGCAATGGACAGTGCAGGAGGCACTGTAGAGAGGGAGTGCCTGACCTCCCTCTGCAAGAGCTCCCCTCCCGGGGTGCACCTTGCTGGAGCACCTGCTCCAAGAGCCGCTCCATGCGGCTCAGGCGGCTGTCCCTCCCCCTCCTGTGTGGAGAGACGTCCCCGTCCGACGAGTCGGATGCCACCGGCCGGTTGCTCTTCCGTTTGGCTTTGCCTCCAGCCCGCTGTTCAGGCGTTAGCGGAGCTGGACTCGGCTCGGTGTCGGGGTTAGCGGTGCGCCCGGATAGCGCTCCTACCGCCTGTTGCTGCCCCCCCCCCCCCTTCTCCTCTTGCGGAGTTGGACGGGGGGCAGATTTCTTCGAAAGTCTTGTCTTGAGTGTGGACATTCTGCAAGAGAAGACAGCCGGCTCTTCTTCGGTAGTTACCGAAGGAAAGCCGACTTCTGTTCACTTACCTGACGGTCCGTCTTTGAAATTGCAGCGGAGCGTTTGACTTCCGCTGCTGCCGCTGTTGCACTGCTGGCGTAATGCCGCGCCTGCGCACTGAGCGGGTTCTTCACGTAGTCACTCACGTGACTCCGAAGTAAAATCCGTTGTCACCAGACGTTTTCTCAGCTTCCAATCGTTAAAGGCATGTTAATAGTTCATCGGTCCATATGTTCTAGCCGAGATAAATACGCCATTCGGCCTATCAAGTCTACTCCGCTATTCAATCACGGCTGATCTATCTTCCCCTCGCAACCCAGTTCTAATGCCTTCGTCACATAACACATGACACCCGTACTAATCAAGAATCTATCAAATTCCGCCTGAAAATATCAATTCACGTGGCTTCCACAGACTTCCGAGGCAATGAATTCCATACATTCACCACCCTCTTATGAAATAATTTCCTCCTCATTCCCTTTCTAAACGCACGTCCTTTTATTATGATTCTCCCACGAGTGGAATCATCCTCTCCATATCCCCTCTATCCAAGCCTTTTACTATTTGGTAAATGTCGATGAGATCCCCCCCCCCCTCTCCCCCCCCCCCCCCCCCCCCCCCCCCCCCCCCCCCCCCCCCGCCAATTGTAGTGTTTGTCAGTAGTCGCTTCGCCTAATATGCGATGAACACATTGTCAAACACATAGACTCGGCTTGTACTCGCTAGAATTTAGAAGATTGAGGGGGGATATTATAGAAACTTACAAACTTCTTAAGGCGTTGGACAGGCTAGATGCAGGAAGATTGTTCCCGATGTTGGGGAAGTCCAGAACAAGCGGTCACAGTTTAATGATAAGGGGGAAGCATTTTAGGACCGAGATGAGAAAAACATTTTTTACACAAAGAGTGGTGAATCTGTGAAATTCATTGTCAAACACATATCATGATACGACATGTTTATGAAAATCTATTTACAGCATCAGTCTGCAGGACATTGCAGTTCCTAGCAGCTACTCATACCGAATGGCGTAGGCAAGCTCTTGGTAATATGAGTCGTCGAAGTACTAGTCCCGGAGGACAGCTGGGACAACTGCCTTGTAGCCCTTGACTATAATCCCGTCCTACGTAGAAACATAGAAACATTGAAAATAGGTGCAGGAGTAGGCCATTCGGCCCTTCGAGCCTGCACCGCCATTCAATATGATCATGGCTGATCATCCAACTCAGTATCCTGTACCTGCCTTCTCTCCGTGTCCTTTAACACCAGTTCGTCGCGAACCAGGAAGTATGGGCGGATTTCGAGTGGGGTGTTGTGTTCTTAATCCGGCCAACCACGCCGATGTCTGCGGACACCAATTGTAAAGTCTCTTCAGCAGCTGTGTGCTCTACCAGGCTGCTTAAACCATCAGTAGGAACATACCATACCTTCATAACTGAGAACTGATTCTGTTCAGAGAGTTGTTGCTCGCTGGTTTTGCGTGGGTCTTTTGATAGCGTGTCAGCTGTGCGCATGTCCTTGCCTTTTTTATAGACAATGTTGAAATAGGCGAGGGTATGTGTGCTGGCCAGCTGCAACTTGGAGCAATCAAAAGCTCTTTGGTGCTGCGGATACCAGGACCATGCAGAGGGAGATGCAACGAGACCTGGGTGTCATGGTACACCAGTCATTGAAAGTAGGCACGCAGGTGCAGCAGGCAGTGAAGAAAGCGAATTGTATGTTGGCATTCATAGCAAAAGGATTTGAGTATAGGAGCAGGGAAGTTCTACTGCAGTTGTACAGGGTCTTGGTGAGACCACACCTGGAGTATTGCGTACAGTTTTGGTCTCCTAATCTGAGGAAAGACATTCTTGCCATAGAGGGAGTACAGATAAGGTTCACCAGACTGATTCTTGGGATGTCAGGACTTTCATATGAAGAAAGACTGGATAGACTCGGCTTGTACTCGCTAGAATTTAGAAGATTGAGGGGGGATCTTATAGAAACTTACAAACTTCTTAAGGCGTTGGACAGGCTAGATGCAGGAAGATTGTTCCCGATGTTGGGGAAGTCCAGAACAAGTGGTCACATTTAATGACCGAGATGAGAAAAACATTTTTTACACAAAGAGTGGTGAATCTGTGAAATTCTCTGCCACAGAAGGTAGTTGAGGCCGGTTCATTTGCTATATTTAAGAGGGAGTTTGATGTGGCCCTTGTGGCTAAAGGGATCAGGGGGTATGGAGAGAAGGCAGGTAAAGGATACTGAGTTGGATGATCAGCAATGATCATATTGAATGGCGGTGCAGGCTCGAAGGGCCGAATGGCCTACTCCTGCACATATTTTCTATGTGTCTATGTTTCTATGAGTCTTTGTGTGTCAGGTCGAGGGTGGGGGTGGGGGTGGGGGGGGCAGATAAATCGCTAAGGTTGGGAATAAATGTACCCTGGTAGTTGACCATTCCAAGGAACCTTTGTAGACTCGCAACGTCAATGGGAACAGGCATCTCGTTCAAACCAGTCTGAAGAAGGGTTTCGACCCGAAACGTCGCCTATTTCCTTCGCTCCATAGATGCTGCTGCACCCGCTGAGTTTCCCCAGCAATTTTGTGTATCTCGTTGATAGCTGCAGTTTTTGATGCGGTATCCATGCTGTATCTCGAAAAGCAAATTAAAAGTAAACATCATCCCGCACACTAGGGACAACTTACAATTTTCACCCAAGTCAATCAACCTATAAATCTTTGGAGTGTAGGACGAAACCGGAGTACCCAGAGAAAATCCAAGCAGGTTATGGGGAGGGCGCACAAACTCGGCACAGATAGCGCCCATGGTCAGGATCGAACCCGGGATTCTGGCGGCGTGAGGCAGTAGCTCTACCGCGGCGCCACCTTGCCGCCCCACTTCGTGCTTTGCGATGGTCCTCCTAACAATGGAGGAGGCCACAGACAGGTCCGTGAGGAAGGAGGGAGGAGGAAGGGGAGATAAAATGGCAGCCGGAAGCTCAGGACCACTGAGCACAAGTGTCTGTTTTGTTTCCCCACAGTGTACAGGGATCGGCACTGGGAAGTTACAGGCGGTAGACACAAAAAGCTGGAGTAACTCAGCGGGACAGGCAGCATCGCTGGAAAGAAGGAATGGGTGACGTTTCGCCTCGAGACCTTTCTTCAAACTGGTTCGGGATTAGAGAAATGAGTGATATTGACGATGGTGTAGAGAGATGAAGAACAGTGGATGAAAGATATGCAAAATATAACGATGATAAAGGAAACTGGCCATTTCAGGTAGCCCCGGCATTCCCACTCTCTCAATCCCTCCCCACCCATGTCGCACCAGCTTCTCGTTCTCTCCTAGCAAACTGTCAACAATGGACACAGCCTGTTTCCTATATCATCGTTACTTTGTTGCATATCTGTAATGTATTTGTTCTATATCTCACCGTCTATATCTCTCGTTTCCCTTCCCCCTGACTCAGCCTGAAGAAGGGTCTCGACCTGAAACGTCGCCCAATCCTTCTCTCCCCAGATGCTGCCTGTTCTGCTGAGTTACTCCAGCAATTGTGTCTCCCGTCCATCTGAATACAAGGATCTAACACAGTTGAGAACGCTTCCAAGCTGAAAACAGCCTTTACATTGAAGTCCTTTTGAACATTTATCATAGTTTCCACTAGGAACTGAGGCACGTTCATATAGGCAAGGCTTGGAGAGTAAAAACGGTCCCACTCAGAAGCGCAGCAAAGCAGTGGGACCAACAGCTGCCTTTCCCTGACCGGGAATCGAACCCGGGCCGCGGCGGTGAGAGCGCCGAATCCTAACCACTAGACCACCAGGGACGGTGCCAATGAGGCAGACATTGTACTATGTGTAAGAAGGAACTGCAGATGCTGCTTTACTAATGTAGGCACAGAGTAGAGGTGGTTGAAATCTCAAAACTCTCTGGAGTAAATGCCACCGGGAGAAAAGTCATCTCGAGCCAAGGACTAATGAACGAGCTCGGCCAAGAAGGAAATGGTCCCGAGACCGGTGGATTGGAGCGGGAACGTTGAACGAAGGGCGGGGAACGCTTGGATGGCTGCTTGCGTCCGTCAAAAGGGTGGAGGCACAATCTCTACACGCGCCCACAAGGGCAGCACAGCACCTGACAGCAGACAGGTTCCGCCCAGATTCCAACACGGATCGCTGGATTCACAGTCCAGAGTGCTCACTGTAACACCACGGAACACACAGCGGATGCTGACTGCTTTTCTAGCCCCACTCCAGTGTTCAGACAGGGTCCAGAGAAGGTTTAGGAGATCGATCCCACGAACGAGTTTTTGATGGCACTGGGGCCTGTACTCGCTGGAGTTTAGAAACATAGAAACATAGAAAATAGATGCAGGAGTAGGCCATTCGGCCCTTCGAGCCTGCACCACCATTCAATGTGATCATGGCTGATCATCCAACTCAGTATCCTGTACCTGCCTTCTCTCCATAACCCCTGATCCCTTTAGCCACAAGGGCCACTTCTAACTCCCTCTTAAATATAGCCAATGAACTGGCCTCAACTGGTAAGAATGAAACTTACCATATAGTGAAAGGCCTTGATAGAGAGGATGTTTGGAGAGGATGTGGAGAGGATGTGGATAGGATACCTGGAGTATTGTGCGCAGTTTTGGTCCCCTAATTTGAGGAAGGACATTCTTGCTATTGAGGGAGTGCAGCGTAACAAGGTTAATTCCCGGGATGGCGGGACTGTCATATGCTGAGAGAATGGAGCAGCTGGGCTTGTACACTCTGTAGTTTAGAAGGATGAGAGTGAATCTCATTGAAACATATAAGATTGTTAAGGGCTTGGACACGCTAGAGGCAGGAAACATGTTCCCGATGTTGGGGGAGTCCAGAAACAGGGGCCACAGTTTCAGAATAAGGAGTAAGCCATTTAGAACGGAGACGAGGAAACACTTTTTCTCACAGAGAGTGGTGAGTCTGTGGAATTCTCTGCCTCAGAGGGCGGCGGTGGCAGGTTCTCTGGATGCTTTCAATAGAGAGCTAGATAGGGCTCTTAAAGATAGCGGAGTCAGGGGATATGGGGATGAGGCAGGAACGGGGTACTGATTGTGGATGATCAGCCATGATCACATTGAATGGCGGTGCTGGCTGGAAGGGCCGAATGGCCTACTCCTGCACCTATTGTCTACTGTCTATTGTTTCCACTAGTGCACGTTTTCTCTTCCTGCACGTGATCCATCTCCCTCCATTCCCCGCTTACTGCGCGTCTACCCGATCTATTCCCCTCATGATTTTGGACACCTCTATAAGATCACTAGTATTGCTGTTGGCGGCTTGGTGGCGCAGCGGTAGAGATGCTGCCTCACAGCGCCAGATACCAGGTTCCACCCTGACTACGGGTGCTATCTGTACGGAGTTTGTACGTTCCCCGCGTCCCTGCTTGAAGCCAGCAGAATCCGATCAAGGATAGTCCGAGGGTCTCCAATGAGGTAGAAAGCAGTTCATCTCAACTCTCTGGTTGTGGTAGGATGATTCTGTTGCTTGATAACAGCCGGGAAGAAACTGTCTCTGAATCTGGAGGTGTGCGTTTTCACACTTCTGTACCTCTTGCCAGATGGGAGAGGGGAGAAGAGGGAGCGGCCGGGATATGACTCGTCCTTGATTATGCTGTTGGCCTTGCCGAGGCAGCGTGAGGTGTAGATGCATTTAGTGGCAGGGAGGTTGGTTTCTGTGATGGTCTGGTCTGGTCTGCGTCCACAAACTTCTCACTTCAGATTCAGATTCAGATTCAACTTTAATTGTCATTGTCAGTGTACAGTACAGAGACAACGAAATGCAGTTAGCATCTCCCTGGAAGAGCGACATAGAATATGATTTCAATAAATAAATCTATCTACATGCATACAATCATAGTGTTTTTCTGTTTTTCCTGTGGGCGGAGTGTCCGGGGGGGGGGGGGGGGGGTGATTGGCAGTCACCGAGGTACATTGTTGAGTAGTGTGACAGCCGTAGGGAAGAAGCTGTTCCTGGACCTGCTCTTCCGGAAACGGAGAGGTCTGTAGCGCCTCCCGGATGGTAGGAGGGTAAACAGTCTATGGTTGGGGTGAGAGCAGTCCTTGGCGATGCTGAGCGCCCTCCGCAGACAACGCTTGCTTTGGACAGACTCAATGGAGGGGAGCGAGGATCCGGTGATGCGTTGGGCAATTTTTACCACCCTCTGCAGTGCTTTCCGGTCGGAGACAGAGCAGTTGCCATACCATACTGTGATACAGTTGGTAAGGATGCTCTCGATGGTGCAGCGGTAGAAGTTCACCAGAATCTGAGGAGACAGATGGACCTTCTTTAGTCTCCTCAGGAAGACGAGACGCTGGTGAGCCTTCTTGACCAGAGTTGAGGTATTGTGGGTCCAAGAGAGGTCATCGGAGATGTTGACCCCCAGGAACCTGAAGCTGGAAACACGTTCCACCTCCGTCCCGTTGATGTGGATGGGGATGTGCCTGCCGCCCCTAGACTTCCTGAAGTCTACAATGAGCTCCTTGGTCTTCTTGGAGTTAAGGGCCAGGTTGTTGTCAGCGCACCATGCTGCTAGGAGCTGGACCTCCTCCCTATAGGCCCTCGTCGTTGTTGCTGATGAGGGAAATCACTGTTGTATCATCTGCATACTTGATGATGGTGTTAGTACCATGTACAGGTGTGCAGTCGTAGGTGAAAAGGGAGTAGAGGAGGGGGCTCAGCACACAGCCCTGTGGAACGCCGGTGTTCAGGGTGAGGGTTGAAGAGGTGTGCTTGTCTAACCTAACAGACTGGGGTCTGTTGGTTAGAAAGTCCAGTATCCAGTTGCAGAGGGGGGGGGGGGGGGGTCGATGCCCAGTTACCGAGTTTGGTGATCAGTTTAGAGGGTATAATGGTGTTGAATGCTGAGCTGTAATCGATGAACAGCATCCTTACATAAGTGTCTCTGTTGTCGAGGTGGGAGAGGGCGGAGTGAAGTGCCGTTGAGATGGCAACCTCCGTACTCCTGTTCTTGCGGTAGGCAAACTGATAGGGATCCAGTGTGGGGGGTAGGCAGCTTTTGAGGTGTGCCAGGACCAGCCTCTCGAAGCACTTGGTGATGATGGGGGTAAGTGCAACTGGGCGGAATTCGTTGATGCTCGCCGCAGTGGAGTGTTTTGGCACTGGCACGATGGAGGTGGTTTTAAGGCACGTGGGGATAACTGCTTGGGCAAGTGACAGGTTGAAGTTGTCAGTCCGGACGTCTGTCAGCTACGCAGCACAGGCCCTGAGGACACGCCCGGGGGATGTCGTCAGGGCCAGCAGCCTTACGTGCATTACTCCTACTCAGTGCCACGTACACGTCGTATGGGGTGAGTGTGAGGGGTTGGTGATCAGCAGGGAGCACAGCCTTGATGGCTGTCTCTAGGTTGTCCCTGTCGAAGCGGCCATAGAAATAGTTAAGCTCCTCAAGGAAGGAGGCATCGCTGGATGTGGGGGTGGTGTTCGAGGGCCGTGGATGTTTTGCCACATGCGTCGGGGGTCGTAGTTGTTGTTGAAGTGCTCCTCAATCCTGAGCTTATGGCAGTGCTTGGCCTTCTTGATGCCCCCCTTCAGGTTAGCCCTGGATGAACTGTAGGCTCGAGCATCGCCTGACCTGAAAGCGGTGTCCCGTGCTTTCAGCAGAAGCCTGACCTCGCTGTTCATCCATGGCTTCTGATTCGGGAATATGGTCACCCGTTTGAGGGAGGTGACACTATTGATGGTGGAGTTTATAAAGTCCAGAACAGAGGATGTGTTGGAATCAATGTCCGTGTGGGAGTCAAGGGTGGCCTGGGCTGCAAACGCCTTCCAGTCAGTTTTTCCAAAACACTGCTGAAGTGTGGAGTCCGCTTCCTCTGACCACACTTTAACTGTCCTCACAGTGAGTTTAACCCGTCTGATGAGTGGGGGGTACTTCGGGAGCAGGAACAATGAGAGGTGATCCGACTGACCAAGGTGGGGGAGGGGGGCGGCTCTGTAAGCTTCAGCCATGTTAGTGTAGACTTTGTCCAGTGTCTTGTCTACTCTCGTGGCGAAGGAGACATGTTGGTGAAATTTGGGGTGTACAGTCTTCAGATTGGAGTGATTGAAGTCACCCGCAACAATGAAGGCTGCCTCGGGGTTGTGAGTCTGTTGTCTGCTAATGGCAGTATGCAGCTCTTTCATTGCAAGCTTGGCATTAGCATCAGGAGGGATATAGGCTGCAGTCACAACAGTGGAGGGAAACTCTCTGGGCAGATAGAACGGTCTGCATCTAACCAAGAGGAACTCAAGGTTAGCTGAGCAGTGACTCGATGATGGTGGAGTCCGTGCACCATGCTTTATTTACATAACTGCTTCGTTCTGGCGTCTCCACCTGCTTTAAGAAGACCACCATCACCACAATGCCAAAGAACAGCAAGGTAGCGTCCCTTAATGGCGAATTCCCAGCGGCTCCGACACCCACCATCATGAAATGGCGGGCGGCACGGTGGAGCAGCGATAGAGTGATTTCCTCACAGCGCCGGTACCTTGGGTTTGATCCTGACTACGGGTGCTATCTGTACGGAGTTTGCACGTTCTTCCTGTGACCTGCGTTGGTTTCCCCCGAGATCTATGGTGTCTTCTCGCACTCTGGAGACGTACTGGTTTGTAGGTTAATTGGCTTCGGTAAAAATTGTAAATTGTCTCTAGTGTGTGTAGGATAGTGATAGTGCACGCTGGTCGGCGGGAACTCGGTGGGCTAAAGGGCCTTTTTCCGTGCTGTATCTCTGAAGGCTCTTAAATATGAAGAGACTTGCCTGAGGAAGAGACTTGCCTGAGGGGAGAGTGTGCAGGTTCCGTGGTGTAATGGTGAGAACTCTGGACTTTGAGTCCAGCGATCCGAGTTCAAATCTCGGTGGAGCCCCAATATTTGCTGAATCAGCAGTGGGTACAGTGAAGGCCACTAAGAGCAGCCCCGGGCTGCCGCGTTCCCCGACTCTAATCTGAGCTTGAAAAATCCGGCGGTGAGCCTGATGTGTCCCGCGGGCTACATTTTGGAGACTCCTGCCTGACATGAACTAAACAAAAATGTACAGAAGTATAAACATTTATGACTTTATTATTGTGATAAGTATAGTTATATTGTTTTGTTTTTTTAATAACTTTCTAATGTACCGAGAAAGTCTACCTTCCCGTTTTTTTCGCCAAGTGGCGTATCTTGCTCCTCTACTTGATCTTTGGTCAGCGCCGCCGCTGCTGAAGCTCGCTAACGTGGAGGGGGAGGGAGAGTGAGGTAGAGTCAATTACTTGGGCTGAGCCGACGACGCTGCTCTTCCGCTCAAGACACGCCCACTTGTGAGGCAGATGCGATCGCTGCCTCCCCTGGAGCTTTATCAATGCAGTTTTATGTGAGACCAGCGAGCACAAATGCAATATCTTTATATGTGAAATACGTTACCTGGACTATGGAAGGTAAGGACATGTAATGAAGGGGTTTACACACTTTACATTGGTGACATGCATAGAGATAGTAACAGGCACACGCTTATTGCCCGCACTCCATGCAGTTTCTGACGGGTTGCGCAATCAGAGGGGAGGCTCAGCTCGCCGCTGCCTCATCTCTTCATGTATTTGCAGCAGAGCTGCGCAAATTTTGCGATTTTTTACTATAAAAACTGATTCGATTCTTATAGAAATTACATTTATAACACAGACCAGTGGAGAAATCTTCATATTTATTTTATTTTAATATTACTATTATTTTTCTTCACTTTTCTTAACAGCTATTTTCATTGGGAGTCTGACAGGTGAGGCTCTGCCTCCCCTGACCGCACGTCAGGGGAGGCAGACGAAACGAAGCTAAACTAAGCTAAACGAAGTAACTTAAAAAACATTCTCCCTTGTCTTTGCTCAATTATCTTAGCTCTCACGCACTGACACAATGCTGTCGGTACAACAGGCCAACAGAGGCATAACCTTTAAAATACTTTGGCCATGCTGCATGCGGAGTATTGCGTGCAGTTCTGGTCACCCCATTACAGGAAGGATGTGGAGGCTTTGGAGAGGGTGCAGAGGAGGTTTACCAGAATGATGCCTGGATTAGAGAGCACGCTACAGGGAGAGGTTGGACAGACTTAGGTTGTTTTCTCTGGAAAACGGAAGCTGAGGGGAGACCTGGTAGAATATATAAAATTTAAGAGACATAGATGGGGTAGACAGTCCAGGTAGAAATATCAAGGAATTGAAGGCTAGCATTCAGGTGAGAGGGGGCACAGTTTAAAGGGGATGTACGGGGTAAGTTATATTTTACACAGAGGGTGTTGGGTGCCTGGAACGCGCAGCCAGGGGTGGTGGTGGAGGCAGATACGATAGTTGCGTTAAAGAGGCTTTTACACAGGCACATGGATATGCAGGGAATGGAGGGATGTGGATCACGTGCAGGCTGAGGAGATGAGTTCATCTTGCAGGGCCGGATTAAGATGAAGAGAGGCCCTAAACTGTTCCACTTGTGAGCCCCCCCACCGCCCAATCCCCCACCCGCACGACTAGAGAAAGATTGACACCGATTTGCAGCCGAGCGTGGCCAATGTGATATGGGGCTGGAAAGCTGCGCTTTATTTATTTATTGTGTAAGAAAGGCCTACGACACTGTCAAAAATATTATACACCTTGCAGGGCTCTCACTTAATTTATTTTCTCTGGTGTCAGCCGGGCAAATCCGGCCCTGTCATCTTTGCATCATGTTCGGCACGGACATTGTGGGCCGAAGGGCCTGTTCCAGTGCTGTACTGGACGATGTTCTATGTGCTTAGGTTGAAGTGCTTACACTGTTCAGTCTGGGTTTAGATACATTAGCAGGAAAAGCGGTCAGCATCTGCTGTGGGTTCCGTGGTGTAATGGTGAGCACTCTGGACTCTGAATCCAGCGATCCGAGTTCAAATCTCGGCGGAACCTGTTTGCTGTCGGTTGCTGTCCTTCTGGACACATGCAGAGATTGTGCCTCCTCCATTTTGACGGACCCTCATTGGAGACCCTAGGGCTATCTTTAATCAGTCTCTATCTTGCAATAAACATTATCCTGTATCTGTATAAGAAGGAACTGCAGATGCTTGAACATCGAATGTACACAAAAATGCTGGATAAACTCAGCGAAACCTTTCTTCAGACTATAGAAACATAGAAACATAGAAAATAGGTGCAGCAGGAGGCCATTCGGCCCTTCGAGCCAGCACCGCCATTCATTCTGATCATGGCTGATCATCCCCTATCAATAACCCGTGCCTGCCTTCTCCCCATATCCCTTGACTCCACTAGCCCCTAGAGCTCTATCTAACTCTCTCTTAAATCCATCCAGTGACTTGGCCTCCACTGCCCTCTGTGGCAGGGAATTCCATAAATTCACAACTCTCTGGGTGAAAAAGTTTTTTCTCACCTCAGTCTTAAATGACCTCCCCTTTATTCTAAGACTGTGGTTCTGGTTCTGGACTCGCCCAACATTGGGAACATTTTTCCTGCATGTAGCTTGACCAGTCCTTTTATAATTTTACATGTTTCTATAAGATCACCTCTCATCCTTCTAAACTCCAGTGAATACAAGCCTAGTCTTTTCAATCTTTCCTCATATGACAGTCCCGCTATCCCAGGGATCAATCTCGCGAACCTACGCTGCACTGCCTCAATCACAAGGATGTCCTCCTCAAATTAGGAGACCAAAACTGTACACAATACTCTAGATACTCTAAATTAACCACAAATAAATTAAACTAACCTAATCTACACTAATGGCACTAGGCTACCCTAAATTGAACTAAACTAAACATATCTCCATGCTGCCAGAATGTTTTTCAACCTCCGTGCCCTAAATGTGTCAACAGCAAACTCAACAAGTATTGAGGTTGAGGTTCCACTGAGATTCGAACTCGGATCGCTGGATTCAGAGTCCAGAGTGCTCACCATTACACCACGGAACCGGCACACTCTCCCCTCAGTCCTGTCTCTTCTCTCCGTCTCCCCACCATCAGAATTTATTCAGTTTGGTTTTCGAGTAAAATAGTCTATGTTAGATTTTAAATTGGATTAGGATGTGTCTAACATTAATCGAGCATTTATGTACATATAGCAAATATTTATGCCATCTGTCTTTAGAAATGTTTATAGTTCTTCCTCTCGCTCTCTTCTTATAACATCTGACGAAGGTATCTCTATATTTAGAATAATATTATACAAGTATGATATTAAATTATTTCATTCCGCCTTTCTGTTCATGCCTTCATCTAGTAGAACTGACGTCAGAGTTTGATATTTTTGTGTATGTTTTTTCAAGTAATCTTGAATATGTAAGGTGTCTAAAATATTGATTACTTCTCAAATTGTATTTAAATTGTACATCTCGAATCCAGTCAGCTCTCTCCCTGTGATTACGAATATTTTAGAACGGTTTGGCGCGTATTCTGGTTATAAACTTAACTACCAAAAGAGTGAGCTATTACCGATTAACTAATTGGCTAAGCAGCTCCCTCGCTCTTTAACCTCATTCAAATGGGCAGAGGACGGGTTGCGCTACCTCGGCGTCTTTATCACAACACCCTTATCTGATATGTTCCGCACAAACTTTCTGCCTCTGGTGGAGAAAGCTGAAAGAGATTTTGACCGCTGGTCAGTTTTACCGCTATCCCTCGTGGGTGGATAAATCTGGTCAAGATGGTCGTCCTACCCAAATTCCTGTATCTTTTCCAGCACGTCCCTAAACTTATCACTAAATATTGTTTTGATAAATTAGAAAGGACAATATCTAAATTTGTATAGGGTAGCAAACCGGCTAGAATCCGAAAGGCGATACTGCAGTCTCCTAAGAGTGACGGCGGTTTGGCACTTCCTGACTTTAGGCGATACTATTGGGCAGCTAACTTGCAAAAACTCCTGTATTGGATGAATGATGATTGCGACCACCTACCGACCTGGGTACACATGGAAAAGGCGAGTTCACATCTCCCGTTGCGGTCTGTCCTATGCTCCCAACTCCCCTTTCCTATAACATCTGTGGGTGCAGGCCCAATTGCGTCCCTCTCGCTCAAGATATGGATTCAACTCAGGAAAAACTTCGGTTTACAAGGCCCTTCCATCTTGACCCCACTGCTTAAAAACCACATCTTTAAACCTTCAAGTACAGACCACGCATTCAAAACCTGGCATAGCAACGGTATCAGTAGTATCAAAAACCTATACAAGGATGGCATTTTCTCGTCCTTTGCGGAGCTCTCGTCCAACTACAGCCTCCCATACTCCCACCTTTTTCGTTTTTTCCAGATTAGGGATTTTGTGAAGAAGACATTCCCCCATTTCCCAAATCGCCCCCCTGAAACCCTGACCGATACCATCCTAGCGCTAGACCCCAACCGGAAGAAATGCATCTCTGTTTTGTATAACTTGTTAGGGTCGGTTATATTGAAACCTCATACCTCATTAAAAGCTGCGTGGGAGGGTGAGCTGAATACGAAACTAACAGACCAGCAATGGGACTCTGCCTTGGATTTGATCCATTCTTCCTCCATATGTGCCCGTCATGGCCTAATCCAATGCAAAGTCCTTCACAAAGTCCACTACACAAATGCGAGATTATCTAGAATTTACCCCACTGTTAGGGACACCTGCAACAGATGTAATCAATCCCCTGCCAATCATAGCCATATGTTCTGGTCTTGCCCTAAGCTAGCAGCCTTTTGGAGGAGTGCTTTCGACGTGATAAGCAGAGCCTGTGGCCAGACTATTCCTCCAAACCCACTGTCAGCCATTTTTGGTACTCCTCCCAACACCAACCTCTCTGTTGCGTTGAAGCGGGCCCTGACTTTTACAACCTTGTTAGCCCGGTGACTGATCTTGCTTAACTCGAGGTTCACCTGTCCCCCGACACACGCCCGCTGGATCAAGGAGGTGCTCTACAATTTAAAGCTTGAAAAACTTAGGTTCTCTCTCAAAGGCTCTACCAAGACATTCCTAGACACATGGAACCCTTTCCTGGAACTTGTTAACTCTCTTAACTTGTCCCCGGATTCAGAAGAGGACTGAGTGCTTTCCATCACTGTCCTGCTTTACTGCAGCGGCTCCCCCCTTAGCCCCCCCCCCCCCCCGTCCCGACACTTATTTATTTAATTACCTACTTATTTACTGTTATTACTGATTTTTTATTTATTCCCCCCCCCCCAGTACATTTTGTTTAGTTTATCTCTACGTATTTGTGTGGATGTGTACGTATGTGAGTGTTGTTTGTCCCCGTTTGGTTCCGACCTGATTCGGGTGGGTTGAAGGTGGGTAAGGGTAAGGGCTTTGAGGGTCGCTTACATACTGTTGCACAATTATGCCTTGAGTGTCACTGTCTGTTTTTATTGTATGTATGCAAATTGATGTGAAATTCATATAAAAAGATTTCAAATAGGAAACCTGAACGGAAACCTCTGGAGACTTTGCGCCCCACCCAAGGTTTCCGTGCGGTTTCCGGAGGTTGCAAGTGGTTGCCGCAGGTTGCAGGTAGTGGAAGCAGGTAGGGAGACTGACAAAAACCACCGGGAACCGCACGGAAACCTTTGGTGGGGCGCAAAGTCGCCAGATGTTTCCGTTCAGGTCTCCTAAGTGGGACAAGGGTATTAGTCTGAAGACGTATCTCGACCCGAAACGTCACCTGTTCCTTCTCTTCTCATGCCTGACCCGTTGAGTTACGCCAAGTTTTTGTGCCTGTCTTCAATCATTTAGTAACTGACATAATACTCCACCTGAACGCACAGTGCCTGAAAACTGGAGGGCGGTGATCCCTCGAAGTCCTGGAGACGTTTTTAAGATGAAGGGGGAAATATTTAATAGGAATCTGAGGGGTATATTTTTCACGCAAAGGGTGGTGCAGGTATGGAACAAGCTGGCAGTAGAGGAAGTTGAGGCTGCGACAATCACAAAAGTTTAAGAAGCAGTTCGACAAGTACATGGATATGACAGGTTTGGAGGGATATGGACCAAACTTGGGCAGGTGGGACCAGTGCAGCTGGGACATGTTAGCCGGTGTGGGCAAGTTGGGCCAAACGGCCTGGTTCTACATTGTGTCACCCTAGGATTATGTGGGGCAGAATGTATAATCGCTTGCGAATGAATGGTCTAGTGAGGAGAAGTCATAATGGAGGCTCATTTCACAATTTCACCTCTCTTTATCAATGGAGAGGTGGTTGAGAGGGTCACCTCCTTTAAGTTCCTCGGGATCACCGTACATCAATCCCTATCATGGGAGCTCAACACCAGTCCCATAATCAGTAAGTGCCACCAGCGACTCTACTTCCTGCGGCATCTTAAAAAATTCAGGGTCAGTCGACCAGCCATGACCCACTTCTATAGGTCTTCCATAGAAAGCATACTCACATTCTCCATGCTTGTCTGGTATGGTCACACAACCTCGCAGGATAAGATACGGCTGGAGAAAATAGTGCGCCGAGCTTCTAAGATCATCGGTTGCAGCAGACTTCCCTCAGTGACATCACTTTAATCAACAAGACTCACCAGAAAGGCCAATAAAATCATAGCAGACCACTTTCACCCGGCACATTACCTCTTTAATCTCCTCCCATCAGGAAGGAGATATAGAAGCATTAAAAGTAAAACATCTCGCTTCAGAGACAGCACCTACCTCCAAGCCATCAGATATTTGAATTTGCACTAATCACTCTGCACTTTCTTTTGCACTTGCACTTACGCTTAACATGACGCTGCTGGGTACTGTCCTTCCTGTATATATTGTCCTTCGTACGGTATTGTCTGTATTATTTATTGTGGTGTATGTGGTGGTTGTATTGTACTGCATTGTATCTGTCTGAGAGCGAACCAAGACACATTCCTATCAACTTGTTGACATGGCAATAAACTTCCTGAATCTTGAATCTTGAATCTTGAATAACACGAATGAGTTTTTTGAGGAAGTAACTAAAACAGTGACGAAGGCAGAGCAGTGGACGTTAGGTACATGGACTCCTGTCAGATTCACGACCAGGATCTACGTGGGAGCTTTTGGAACAAGAAATCGGAGGACTTTTGGGGAAACGGATAAAAACATGGCCTGGTTATAGGAGGCTGAAGTGGTGGTGGTGGAGTGTTCCGGTATTTTCAGATTAGAAAATCCGAAATTCAATCGTGGCCAATCGATCTCTCACTCCTAACCCCATTCTCCTGCCTTCTCCACATTATCCCCAACACCCATATTAAACACGTCTCTATCTTTCTCTGTCTAAATATGTGTATAAAATGTATGTATGGGCGGTCCAGTGGCGCAGCGGTAGAGTTGTTTACTAACAGCGCCAGAGACCCGGGTTCATTCCTGACTACGGACGCTGTCGATGCGGAGTTTGTATGATGGTGTTAGTGTATGGCACAAGTGCGGACTCGGTGGGATGAGTGGCCATTTTACGGGCTGAATCTCCAGACTAAACTAAACTAAACTGAAGTGATCAGCATGTCGGTGATCTGATTACTGTCTTTGCAGACAGCATGATAATTGTAATAATTTAGTCGGAGGATACATAGGGACATCTGCCTTCCGGGAAGTTAAAGGGCCTGTCCCACGAGCATGCGACCTGCATGCGGCAAGCGCGACCTAAAGGGCCTGTCTCGGGAGCATGCGACAGCATGCGACTGCATGCGATTGTATGCGACTGCATGCGGCAAGCGCGACCAAACCAGAAGCGGGGGCCGCGCGGAGGTCGAGTGAGTGACATGAAGTTCGAGCGAAGTCCGCGGGAAGTTCGCGCGTGACTTACGGCGTCGAGGCGGCTGCGGGCCGGCAGGCCGTTGCCGCGCGGAATTATTGAACACGGTCAGTTTTTCGGAGCCCCGCGCGATGTCGGGACCAGCTCCGCACAACTCCATACGGCTCCGGCGATCGAAGTGGGACCGGCCCCGCGAGGCCGTACGGTTCAAGCGACCACGTTAGGTCGCCCTTGCCGCATGGAGTCGCATGCTCGTGGGACAGGCCCATTACGGGTCGTGGTGGCAAATGGAATATCATCCAGGCAAGGATGTAACAACAACCTTTGTGAAATCAAACTGTGGGTGGATGGATTAAAGTACGGTCATATGAGTGGTGATGTACAGATGCTGATGATACTGTACTTCATGGTCAAATGTACCTAGCAGCAGTGAAATGATGTGTTTTGCACAGAAACTAGCCAGTTTCCACAGCGACCATCGATCTCATGCTATATGTTATCCCAGCTTGAGGTCCACTCCCCGACACGCTGGTGCAAATTTGTAGAAGCCGATTAACCTACGGACATACGCGTTGTTGTAACGTTGCAAGCAAAAAGTGAACCCAGTGAAAACGGCGCGATCACAGGAAGAACGTGCAACCTCCTCACACACAGCGCCCGACTTCAGGATCGGAACCGCAGCTGGTAGAGCAGCAGATACCTGGGTTCTATCCTAACCTCGGGTGTTGTCTGTGTGTGTGGGATTTACACGTTCTCCCTGCGACCCGTGTGGGTTTCCACCGGGCAGTCCGGTTTCCAGCAAAGTGATGAATTGATAACTGTTATGTTTGTTGTTATCACATGTACCAAGGTGGAGTGAAATGCATTGTTCAGCATGCTATCCAAATAGATTAGATCCACCACAAATAGATGCAATCAAATCACAATCAAGTGGAATAGATAGAGCGAAGGAGAAGATACTGTGTGCAGAATATAATCCATAAATTCATATGTTATAGGAGTCTTTCCCTCTTAACCCTATTCCCCTGCCTTCACCCCATAACCCCTGACATACGTACCAAACAATTAATCAACTAATCAAGTACTTGTTAAAGGCCTGTCCCACGAGCATGCGACTCCATGCGGCGTGGTCGCTTGAGCCGTATGGCCTTGCGGGGCCGGTCCCACTTCGATCGCCGGAGCCGTATGGAGTTGTGCGGAGCTGGTCCCGACATCGCGCGGGGCTCCGCAAAACTGACCGTGTTCAAAAATTCCGCGCGACAACGGCCTGTCGACCCGCAGCCGCCTCGACGCCGTACATCACGCGCGAATTTCCCGCGGACTTCGCTCGATCTTCACGTCACTCACTCGACCTCCGCGCGGCTTCTGGTTTGGTCGCGCTTGCCGCATGCAGTCGTATGCTGGTGGGACAGGCCCTTGAGGTCGCGCTTGCCGCATGCAGTCGCATGCTCGTGGGACAGGCCCTTTAGGTCGCGCTTGCCGCATGCAGGTCGCATGCTCCTGGGACGGGGCCCTTTAGCGTTATAGCACATCAGTTTGCATCGACAAAGTCCAATGTCTGCAATGGAGTAGAGGTGAATTGGACAGTACCCTTGTTAATGTGTGGACCATACACAAAGTCCAATATCCTCAAAGTGGTAGAGGTGTATCGGACATGACCCGAGCTTATGTACGGACCGTTCACAAACCTGATAACAGGCGGGAAGAAGCTGTTCCTGAGTCTGGTGCAGCTCGTTTTTAAACTCTGTACCATTCTCGGAAAGGGTGCAGGGAAAAATGAAAGAACGGGGTGGGTGAGTGAGGTCTTCGGATACATGGACTGCTCCTCCTGCTCCCCCTCCTGCACTGTGAGCTTGAATGTTTTAACCACTTGAGAACGTTTTGCCGCGTTGCCATAGACACCATTTTACAAACTTTTATCGCTTACTTAATCGAGAACTTGGCAATTGCCGTTTATCAGATAAGGTGACCTTTCCGGTCAGTGACCTGCTCCAGCAGGTATTGTTTGGAATAGTTTCTCACGCTAATATTGAAATCAGGTGTTTGCAAAGGACTGAAGTAGAATGGAACATAGACAAGGCAGTTAATTACTCCTGTATAATTTAGAATAGCTTCAGTTACACGGTGGAGCTGCGGCAGATAGGACAGGTTTATAGGTAGGATACTCTATGTGTGCAGGATAATGTACGGGGTGATCGCCGGTCGACGTGGGCTCAATGGGCCGAAGGGCCTATTTCCACGCTATATCTCTAAATACGTTTTTAATAAAGACAATACTAATACGTTCACGATAGGGGTGTGACTGGTCCTCGTTTCCTAAAATGGGATGGGTGGTCTTTCATGAGTAGGAAGGAATTGCAGATGCTGAATTACATCGAAAATTTACACAAATGCTGGAATAACTCAGCGGGACACGCGGCATCTCTGGATAGATGGAATGGGGGCCGTTTCGGGTCGATTCCCTTCTTCAGACTAAGCTCAGGCTGAAAAAGGATTTCGAGCCTAAACCTCATTCGTGCCTTCTACCTGGAGATGCTGCCTGTCCCGCTCAGTTACGCCAGCATTTTGTGTCGATCATGGGTAACCTTTCTTGCTGAATAAATTGACTTTGAAATTTCCCGGGTGAGAGGGTATGAGATACAAGCAGAGGTTGGACAAACTTTTGATTATTTTCTCTGAATCGCCGGAAGTTGAGCGGAGACATAATAGAAGTATTTAAATTTGTGAAAGGCACATATGTTGTAGTCAGAATCTTGTTTTCCCCCAGGGTAAATGTTTTACAGATTAGAGGACTCTCATATGAAGAAAGACTGGATAGACTCGCTTGTACTCGCTAGAATTTAGAAGATTGAGGGGGGATCTTATAGAAACTTACAAAATTCTTAAGGGGTTGGACAGGCTAGATGCAGGAAGATTGTTCCCGACGTTGGGGAAGTCCAGAACAAGGGGGTCACAGTTTAAGGATAAAGGGGAAATCGTTTAGGACCAAGATGAGAAAAACATTTTTCACACAGAGAGTGGTGAATCTCTGGAATTCTCCGCCACAGAAGGTAGTTGAGGCCTGTTCATTGGCTATATTTAAGAGGGAGTTAGATGTGGACCTTGTGACTAAAGGGATCAGGGGGTATGGAGAGAAGGCTGGTACAGGATACTTAGTTGGATGATCAGCCATGATCATATTGAATGGCGGTGCAGGCTCGAAGGGCCGAATGGCCTACTCCTGCATCTATTTTCTATGTTTCTATGTAGAGGGCATAGCTTAAATGTAAGAGGGGTAATGCTTAAATTAGATTAGCGCGGCAAGTTTTTTAGACAGAGGGTGGCGGGTGCCTGTATGGGGCTGCGAAGCCAGATACAATGGTTGTGTTTTATAGGCTTTTATACAAGCACACATTTGGAGGAAAAATGTTATATGGCTGGAAAGGGTGCAGAGAAGATTTACAACGAAGTTGCCAGGACGCAAGGTTCCTGAGCTGCAGGGAGATGGTGAACAGGCTAGGATTTGATTCCGTGGAGCCCAGGCCGATGAGGGGTGATATGGAATGGAATGGAATGGAATGGAATGGAATGGAATGCTATTTATTGTCATTCAAACCTAGGTTTGAACGAAATTTCATTTATACAGTGTTTTACATTACAAAAAAACCCAGGACACACACTTAACACAGTTTACATAAACATCCATCACAGTGAAACCGCAACACCTCCTCACTGTGATGGAAGGCAAAGACTTTATCTTTTCCCTTTGTCCTTGTCCCGCGGTCCAGCTGCCCAACTGAAGCGTCGAGACGAACTGGGGCTCCGATGTTAAAGCCCCCGTTGGGCGATGGTAAGTCTCGTGGCCACTAACCCGCACTGGGCAATGTTTGGCACCGGCTCCGTGTCCTTTAAACCCCGTGGTTCCAGCGGGAGAAGTTGCCGTTGTAGGAGCTCGGAAAAGACGTGATGCACCCGAGGGTGGGGGGGGGGGGGTCTTATAGAAACATGGGGGGATCTTATAGAAAGATATAAAATTATAAAAGGACTGGACAAGCTAGATGCAAGAAAAATGTTCCCTATGTTGGGCGAGTCCAGAACCAGGGGCCACAGCCTTAGAATAAAGGGGAGGCCATTTAAGACTGAGATGAGGAGAAACTTTTCCACCCAGAGATTTGTGAATCTGTGGCCGTTTGGGACTGAGATGAGGACAACGTTTCCACCCAGAGAGTTGTGAATCTGTGGCAATTTGGGACTGAGATGAAGAGAAACATTTCCACCCAGAGAGTTGTGAATCTGTGGCCATTTGGGACTGAGTTGAAGAGAAATGTTTTCACCCAGAGAGTTGTGAATTTATGGATTTCCCTGCCACATAGGGCAGTGGAGGCCAAATCGCTGGATAGATTTAAGAGAGAGTTAGATAGGGCTCCAGGGGCTAGTGGAATCAAGGGATATGGGGAGAAGTCAGGCACGGGTTATTGATTGGGGACGATCAGCCATGATCACAATGAATGGCGGTGCTGGCTCAAAGGGCCGAATGGCTTCCTCCTGCACCTATTTTCTATGTTTCTATGTTTCTATGATAAATTGCTTTCTGGGGCAATCAAGATGGACTCCGATAAATTCATTTCTAGTGCACTCAATGTTACAATGCTGAAGTAATAGCCCCCCTTACAAACTGAAAGACTGCAGCAGATCACATCGGCAACAGCTCATGAGTGCTGATGGAATGTTTGAAGATGTCAAATGAAATAAGGGGCATACTGTTCTCTGATGATTATCTCAAGTAGAAAGAAAACAATGTTCGGCCAGTTCCTTTGCAAGCTCCGTCTTTTGCCAATTTTGGGGCACCAACGTGGCTTGTGGACAGTGCCAAGGGCAAGTGAGTATGAAGAGAGGTGTCACATGCGTAGGAGTCATACAGTTATAGATTCATACAATGTGCAAACAGGCCCTTCATGCCAACTTGCTCACACCGACCAACATGTCCCGTCTACACTAGTCCCACCTGCTTGTGTTTGACGTAAAGCCCTCTAAACCTGCCGTGTCCATGTACCTATACAATTGTATCTTAAACGGTGCAATAGTCCCTGTCTCAACTACAGACCTTCTTAAATCTTCTCCCTACCCGTTCCCAACTGACAACATCTTTCCTGTAACATGGTGCCAAGAACAGAACACAATACTCTAACATCTGCCTCATAACTGCAACATGACCTCGCAACTTCTACACTCAATACTCTGACTGTAGAAGGACAATGTTCCAAAAGGCTTTTTGACCCCCCCCCCCCCCCCCTATTTACCTGTGATACCACCTTCAAGGAAGTATGTACCTGCATTCCGAAACCCCACTGCACAAAAACACTCACTAGAGCCCTACAATTCACTGTGCAGGTCATGCTAATGTTGTAACCATATAGCCATATAACAATTATAGCACAGAAACAGGCCATCTCGACCCTTCTCGTCCGTGCCGAACATTTACCCTCACCTAGTCCCATCTACCTGCACTCAGACCATCACCCTCCTTTCCTTTCCCGTCCATATACCTATCCAATTTATTTTTAAATGATAAAAACGAACCTGCCTTCACCACTTCCACTGGAAGCTCATTCCACACAGCAACCAGTCTCTGAGTAAAGAAGTTCCCCCTCATGTTACCCCTAAACCTCTGTCCCTTAATTCTGAAATCATGTCCTCTTGTTTGAATCTTCACTACTCTCAATGGAAAAAGCTTATCCACGTCAACTCTGTCTATCCCTCTCATCGTTTTAAAGACCTCTATCAAGTCCCCCCTTAACCTTCTGCGCTCCAAAGAATAAAGACCTATCTTGTTCGACCTTTCTCTGTAACTTAGGTGCTGAAACCCAGGCAACATTCTAGTAAATCTCCTCTGTACTCTCTCTATTTTGTTGACATCTTTCCTATAATTTTGCGACCACAATTGTACACCATACTCCAGAATTGGTCTCACCAATGCCTTGTACACTTTTAACATTACATCACAACTTCTGTACTCAATATTCTGATTTATATAGACCAGCACACCAAAAGCTTTCTTTACCAACCTATCTACATGAGATTCCACCTTCAAGGAACTATGCACAGTTATTCCTAGATCCCTCTGTCCCCCTGTTACACTTTAGAAATTGCAACATCTCCCATTTCTTGTTGGAATGTAGCATGCCAAAGGGACAGCGACAGGATGGGCCATATATGTCATGTTTAGTTTAGTTTAGTTTGATTTAGATGACCGAGTCCGGGGCCACCAGCGATTCTCCTAAATTAACATTATCGTACACACTAGGGACAGTGTGTATGTTTTACCGAAGACAATGGGCCTAAAAAGCTGCACGTCTTTGGAGCCTGGGAGGAATGCGGATCATGCGCAGTCCACCCACACGGTCACAGGGAGAACGTTCAAACTCTCTGCAGAATGCAGAGGCAACGACGCATACTGTATGTACAGGCGAATATTCTCTTGCGCAAATTTGGTGCGTGTGCAGATGTGGTGAAGTTGTCGCTATTTAGAGCATACTGCACACCACTCTACACTGCGCACCTGTGGTCGAACTATGGGAAGACAAGTTTGCAGAGACTAAAGGTGCGTATAACGATGCTATGAGAACATTGCAAAGGAAACCTAGATGGTGTAGTGCTAGTAATATGTTTGTGGCTGCAGGAGTCAGCACTTTAGAAGCTATCCTAAGAAATCACATGTATAAATTCATTTGCAGAATAAATGACTAAAAATGTAATTATTGTGGCCTTGTCAAACATAAGGGTTAGCACTACACGCTACGAATCCCAGCTGTGGAAACACTGGTATCGTTGTCTCGTTGTAGGACATTGATCATTCTGTTAATCTGGATTTTTAATTCATGTATTGTGTTTCTTTTTTAAAATATAATTTATGATGCTTTTATAAGTGATATAATAAGATTTTATATGTACTTTGTGACATTTTTTTAATATGCAATGCATTTTTATGTAATGTTGCCCCTTGTCTGGACATTGAGCCCGTAATAAAGTTTATTATTATTATTATTATTATTATTATTATTATTATTATTATTATTATTATTATTATTATTATTATTATTATTATTATTATTATTATTATTATTATTATTATTATTATTATTATTATTATTGCACCGGTGTTCAGTATCGTACCCTAGTCTCTGGAGCTGCATTATGACTTCTTGAATCTTAAATCAATGACCCAATCTATAAAGTAGGCCTACCATATGCCATCTTTATTTCTCTCTCTACTTGTTTTGCCACTTTCAGGGAGTTATCGACTTGGACCTCAAGATTCCTCTGCAATTCTGTTCTATTAAGCGTCATGCCATATATATCTGTATATTTCCCCTTACATTAGAGGTCTTTGACACTGAACCCATGAACCTCTTTCAGCCTGATTTTTGGAAACATAGAAACATAGAAACATAGAAAATAGGTGCAGGAGGAGGCCATTCGGCCCTACGAGCCAGCACCGCCATTCATTGTGATCATGGCTGATCGTCCCCTATCAATAACCCGTGCCTGCCTTCTCCCCATATCCCTTGACTCCACTAGCCCCTAGAGCTGTATCTAACTCTCTCTTAAATCCATCCTGTGATTTGGCCTCCACTGCCCTCTGTGGCAGGAAATTCCACAAATTCACGTAGGAGGTGGTTGGTGTAATTCAAGACATGATTACAATCGAAGTATCCACAGAGTATAGATACACGAGAAAGGGAATAACACGAATCATGTTTTGTACAAGATAATGTCCAGTAAAGTCCAATCAATGATAGTGCGAGGGTCTCCAATGAGATAGGTAGTAGCTCAAGACCGCTCTTTAGTGTATGGAGGATGGTTTAGGAACCTGTTAAAAGCTGGGGAGAAACAATCCCTGAATCTGGCGGTATGCATTTTCACACTTCCATACCTTTACCTTGCTGCAAGAGGAGGGAGTGACCAGAGTGAGACTCATCCTTGATTATGCTGGTGGCCTTCCCGAGGAAGCATGATGTGTAAACGGAGTCAATGGAAGAGAGTTTTGTTTATGTAACATGGAAGAGAGTATAGACTTTGGGATGTAATTTTAAAATTGTACAAGGCATTGGTGAGGCCAATTCTGGCGTATGGTGTACAATTCTGGTCGCCAAATTATAGGAAAGATGTCAACAAAATAGAGAGACTACAGAGGAGATTTACTAGAATGTTGCCTGGGTTTCAGTACCTAAGTTACAGAGAAAGGTTGAACAAGATGGGCCTTTATTCTTTGGAGCGCAGAAGTTTAAGGGGCGACTTGATAGAGGTCTTTAAAATGATGAGAGGGATAGACAGAGTTGACGTGGATAAGCTTTTTTCCATTGAGAGTGGGGAAGTTTCAAACAAGAGGACATGCTTGAGAATTAAGGTACAGAAGTTTCGGGGCAACATGAGGGGGAACTTCTTTACTCAGAGAGTGGTAGCTGTGTGGAATGAGCTTCCAGTGGAAGTGGTGGAGGCAGGTTCGTTTTTATCATTTAAAAATAAATTGGATAGGTATATGGACGGGAAAGGAATGGAGGGTTATGGTCTGAGTGCAGGTAGATGGGACTAGGTGAGAGTAAGTGTTCGGCACGGACTAGAAGGGCCGATGTGGCCTGTTTCCATGATATAATTGTTATATGGTTAGATGTTTATTTGGTTTGTGTGATGGTTTGGGCAGCATCCAATATTCTTTGTACTTTCTTGCTGTCTTGGATGGAGTTGTTCCGAAACCATGCTGTGATGCATTCCTCCAAACCTCTCCTACCCAAGTAGATGTCTAAAACATACCGGTCACAGCGAGAATTTGGAAACGTCAGACACAAGGTGGCACAGTGGAGGAATTCCTGTCTTATAGCGCCAGTGACCTGGCTTCATTCCTGACTATGGGCGCTGTCTGTACAAAGTTTGTACGTTCTCCCCGTGACCGTGTGGGTTCTCGCCGGGTTCCCCGATTTCATTCCACACTCCAATGATATGCAGGTTTGGAGGTTAATGGCTTAGGTAAATATTGTTGATTGTCCCTGGTGTGTAGGGTGGTGCTAGTGCACGGGGATTGCTAGTCTCCGCTGACTCGGTGGTCCGAATGAGCTGTTTCTACGCTGTATCTAGAAAGTATATTAAACTAAACGCGGGCAGCACCCAAGGTCAGGACCGAACCTGGCTATCTGGTGCTGTGAGGCAGTAGCTTTACCAGCTGTACCACCGTGCCACCCTTCGGCAATTTACCTATCCTCTGATCAATTACATGAAGAGCCAGCGGTCAATGTTTTTGGTAAAGTTGAACAAGCTGGTTACATTTCAACTGGCAGCAAATCAATAAATTCTGAATCCGCTCGAACGTGCAAGTGTTCGCATTTTCCTATCTCTCTGACAGCCAGTACGTTACATGTTCACTCATCCCTGCCCAAGTTAGAGTGGAGATGAATAATTGCTTTTGCCAAATGCCACGTTCCACATGGAGCCAACTTTGCGGTCAGGTGGCTCTCAGGCACATAAAAGGCCTGCTTTACACAGCTCACATCACCACGAGTCTGACAACTCACCGCGAACATGTCGGCCCTTTGTCTCCTCCTGGTCGTGCTCGTCGCAGCCGTCGCCGTCGGTAAGTCTTTGACTGAGGAGGTCCCTGGATATCAAAGGTGACCGAGTTTGAGTTTGAGTTTAGATTATTGTCACGTGCCGAGACACAGTGAAAAGCGTTTGTTGTGGGCTAACCAGTCAGCGGAAAGACTAGTAACAAACGAACCGTCCACAGTGTACAGATCCATGATAAAGGGAACACCATTCAGTGCAAGATGAAGCCAGCAAATTCTGATCACAGATAGTCAGTCGGTCGCCAATGAAGTAGATAGTATTTCATGACAGATTGGTCGTTGGTAGGACTGTTATAATGCCCCTGTCCCACTTAGGAAACATGAACGGAAACCTCTGGAGACTTTGCGCCCCACCCAAGGTTTCCGTGCGGTTCCCGGAGGTTTTTGTAAGTCTCCCTACCTGCTTCCACTACCTGCAACCTCCGGCAACCACCTGCGACCTTTGAGAAGAAACTATCCCCGAATCTAGAGGTATGCCTTTTCACATTTCTCCACCTCTTTCCCGAAGGGAGAGGGGAGAGGAGAGTGTGGCCGGTTTGCGACTCGTCCTTGCTTATGCTGCTGGCCTGGCTGAGGCAGCGTGCGGTATAAACGGAGTCAATACTCGGGGTGGGTGATTTGTGTGATTGTCTGGACTGCGTCTGGAATTCTCAGCAATTCCTTCCGGTCTTGGATGGAGCTGTTCGCAAACAAAGCTGTGATGCATTCTGATGAAATGCTTTCCACAGCTTCTCTTTAGAAGTCGATGAGAGTTATTGGGGACAGACGGCTGTGAGGGCTACGCCAATGTATTGTTCTAAGGTGGATCTTGACATTTTCTTGATTAGTAAGGAAGCTACGGGATTTGGAGCGAAGGCGGGAGAATAGGTTCGACAGGAAAAGATTAATCTGTCAGAAATGAATGGCGGAGTAGACTTGATGGGTCGAATGCCCTAACTCTGCTCCTAGACTTATGATTTACATTTTCCAGGTGCAGCAGAGGTTCACCTGCACCTCTTCCGATCTCACATATTGCATTCGCTGCTCTAGTCAGCTGCTCTACATCGGTGGGACCAAGCGGACGCTTGGCGATCGCTTCGCCCAACCCCACCGCTCAGTTCGCAATAACCAACCTGATCTCCAGGTGGCTCAGCACTTCAACTCACCCTCCCATTCCGAATCCATCCTCTCTGTCCTGGGCCTCCACCATGGCCAGAGCGAGTCTCATCGCAAAATGGAGGTGCAGCACCTCATATTTAGCTTAAATTTTTACACCCCAGCGGTATGAACATTGACCTGTCCAATTTCAGGTAGTCCTTGCTGTCTCCCTCTTTCCCCTCCCCTTCCCAGCTCTCCCACAGCCCACCGTCTCCGCATCTTCCTTTCTTCTTCCAACCCGCCCACCCCCAAGAAGGGTCTCGACCCGAAACGTGACCTATTCCTTCGCTCCATAGATGCTGTCTCACCCGGTGAGCTTGTCCAGCATTTTTGTACACCTTCAATTTTTCCAGCGTCTGCAGTTCTTTCTTAAACAAAGATGTAGAATAAATCTGTTATATTAGGCAGGCATTGATTGGAAAGTGAGAAGGGCGTGGTCCACCTTCAATCAATTGCATGAGAACAGGAAGAGTGATTTGGGTCACGTGAAGTGATGAACTGCAAGTCTCTCTGTAGCCTCGCTGAAGTTATTCCCTGTCAGTGTGGGGATGTTAGTCTTTCCTACCTATCCATCTATTGGGAAATGGTAATGTGGTGAAGCATTGGGCTTGTGCTTGGTTAGTGATTATTTACACGATTTATAAATACAATAATAACACAATTCTGTTTATTTCACAGATTCTGTTCCAGTTCCATACGGATACGGAGGTAATGTTTTTTCATTCGGTTTATCTTTCAATTTTAGAACAACAGAATACCTGTGTGTGGATTTTTTATAACACGGGTTTACACCCTCTTTCTAATTTAAGGAGAGATTTTTTAACAGTGGCGCAGCTGGTAGCGTCGCCGCCTCACAGCGAGTTTGATCCTAACCTGTCTGTGCGGTGTGTGCATGTTCTCCCTACAAACAATGCTTATTGTAATCTATTTCCTCAACAGGAAAATCGTACGGATATGGTGGCTATGGTAAGTCCTTTCTTTCTGAATTTATTCTCCATTTATTCCAACGTGCGGGGTTGTAGGTTCATAGATTCTCTGTAAATTGTCCCTTGTCAATTATAACATAGAAGTAATGAGAGCGGGTGATCGATGGGCGGCGTGGACTTGGTGGCCCGAAGATCTGTTTCCATTCTGTATCACTAATCCTAAGTATCCAGCTCGTACTCCACACAACGGTTATGATTTTTGGAAAGATATATTGATACGGAAGGGATTAGAGAGCAATGGGCCAAATGCAGGCATCTGGGGCAATTTGGCGTGCTAAGTGAAACAATATTGTCAGTTATCAAAATCTCTCCTCATCCCATCTCATAGTTTAAGCCAGGCAAAGTGTTAGAACGTTGTAGACAAACGGCAGTGCAGATGCTGGTTTACACTAAAGGACAAATCACTGGAGGACTTGGAGGTGACGTTTCAGGACGTATTGAAGAAAGGACCACCCGTCCCATGAAAGACGAGGTTAAATAATTTCAGCGTTAGACGGCACTGGGCATGTACTCGGAGGAATTTAAGATGAGTACCACTCATTGAAATGTATCGAATAGTGAAAGGCGTGGATAGACTGGATATAGACAGGATATTTGCATTGGTGGTACAGTATAGGAACAGAGGACACGGTCTCAGAATAAAAGGAAGTGCCGTTAGACAGGAGACGAGGATACATTTATTCACTCAGAGAGCGTTGAATCGGTGGAATTCATTGCCACAGATGGCTGTAGATGCCAGGTCATTTGATATGTTTAATGTCGAGATAGATAGATTCTTGATTAGTGCAGGTGTCAGGGATTGTGGGGAGATGGCAAGATAATGGGGTTATATTTAGGAACATAGAAAATAGGTGCAGGAGTAGGCCATTCGGCCCTTCGAGCCTGCACCGCCATTCAATATGATCATGGCTGATCGTCCAACTCAGTATCCTGTACCTGCCTTCTCTCCATACCCCCTGACCCCATTAGCCACAAGGGCCACATCTAAATCCCTTTTAAAAATAGTAAATGAACAGGTCTCAACTACCTTCTGTGGCAGAGAATTCCACAGATTCACCACTCTCTGTGTGAAAAATGTTTTTCTCACCTCGGTCCCAAAAGATTTCCCCTTTATCCTTAATCTGTGACCCCTTGTTCTGGACTTCCCCAACATCGGGAACAATCTTCCTGCATCTAGCCTGTCCAACCCCTTAAGCAATTTGTAAGTTTCTATAAGATCCCTCCTCAAACTTCTAAATTCTAGCGAGTACAAGCCGAGTCTAACCAGTCTTTTCTTCATATGAAAGTCCTGACATCCCAGAAATCAGTCTGGCGATCCTTCTCTGTACTCCCTGTATGGCAAGAATGTCATTCCTCAGATTAGGAGACCATAACTGTGCGCAATACTCCAGGTGTGGTCTCACCAAGACCCTGTACAACTGCAGTAGAACCTCCCTGCTCCTATACTCAAATCCTTTTGCTATGAATGCAAACATACCATCCGCTTTCTTCACTGCCTGCTGCACCTGCATGCCTAGTTTCAATGACTGGTGTACCATGACACCTAGGTCTCGTTGCATGTCCCCTTTTCCTAATCGGCCACCATTCAGATAATAATGGGGGTTGAGAGGGAATAATAGACCAGCCATGAATGAATGGCGGAGTAGACTTGATGGGCCGAATGGTCTAATTCAGCACATATAAATTATGAACTCATGAAGTGCAGATGCTGCATTACACAAAAGGGCACGAAGTGCTGGAGTAACTCAGCTGGTCGGGCAGCATCTCCGGAGAAATTGGAAAGGTGACAATTTGGGTCATAATGAAGAAGGGTCCCGACATTAAACGTTATTGGGTCATTCTCTCCAGAGATGCTGCCTTACCCGCTGATTTACTCCAGCACCGTGTGTCCTAAATTGTTAGAAAACACCAAGGTCATACCAGGAACTCGCTGAGGGACTGAGGGTCCGACTCCTGGGATTAATGAAAACAGCATCTGACTGCGTTTAAACGTTCAGGTCGGACTTACTGTATTCGATATTCGATATTCGTGGCTCGGCCAACGACTCTACCAGCTCCACCACTCTGCTACCGTGTAGCTCAAAATCCCTCCATCAGTCTGAAGAAGGGTTTCGGCCCGAAACATAGAAATTAGGTGCAGGAGTAGGCCATTCGGCCCTTCGAGCCTGCACCGCCATTCAATATGATCATGGCTGATCATCCAACTCAGTATCCTGTACCTGCCTTCTCTCCATACCCCCTGCTCCCTTTAGCCACAAGGGCCACATCTAACTCCCTCTTAAATATAGCCAATGAACTGGCCTTAACTACATTATGTGGCAGAGAATTCCAGAGATTCACCACTCTCTGTGTAAAAAATGTTTTTCTCACCTCAGTCCTAAAAAACTTCCCCCTTATCCTGAAACTGTGACCCCTTGTTCTGGATTTCCCCAACATCGGGAACAATCTTCCTGCATCTAGCTTGTCCAACCCCTAAAGAATTTTGTAAGTTTCTATAAGATCCCCCCTCAATCTTCAAAAATTCTAGCGAGTACAAGCCGAGTCTATCCAGTCTTTCTTCATATGAAAGTCCTGAAACGTTGCCTATTTCCTTCGCTCCATAGATGCTGCTGCACCAGCTCAGTTTCTCCAGCACGTTTGTCTACCTTAGCTCAAAATCCTGATCGGCAAGGGCAAGTAGGGACAGAGGGCATGTTTCCGTGCTTTTGGCTCTGTGAATCTATGACTGAAAATCCACCGTAACACATGATTCACAAGTTAAAAGGAAAAAGGAAAAGGGAAACACACCGACTGCGCGACGTTTCTTTACGAATTGTTTCAGCCAACAATGTTTATGCCTGTCTGTTGCTCCTGCAGGAAGCTCGCCCTCGTATGGCGGGTATAGCGGGTACGGTGGGGACGGCGGGTACGGTGGAAAAGGCGGGTACGGTGGAAAAGGCGGATACGGCGGATACGGACACGGTGGATACGGTGGATACGGACACGGTGGATACGGTGGATACGGTGGAAACGGACACGGTGGACACGGTGGACACGGACACGGTGGACACGGTGGATACGGACACGGTAGCTATGGTAAATGTTCTACTTGTCTCTTGTGGCAGCGCAATGACGTCGCGGTAGAGATTCTGCCCCACAGCCCAAGAAACAGAGGTTTGAACCTAACCTCGGGTGCTGCCAATACAGAGTTTGTATTTTGTCCCTGTGACTACGTGGGGTCTCTCCTGGTGCCCTGCTTTTCCTCCACGTCCCAAACACGTGTAGGTTTGTGGGTGAATTGGCTTCGGTAAAATTATAAATTGTCAATAGTGTGTAGGTAAGTGTCAGTGTACGGGGAGATCATTGGTCGGCACGGGCTCGAAGGGCCGAAAGGCCTTTTTCCATGCTTATTCGGAAATCGTACGGATATGGTGGCTATGGTCATTCCTTTCTTTCTGAATTTATTCTCCATTTATCCCAACGTGCGGGGTTGTAGGTTAATAGATTATCTGTAAATTGTCCTTTGTCAATTATAACATAGAAGTAATGAGAGCGGGTGATCGATGGGCGGCGTGGACTTGGTGGCCCGAGGATCTGTTTCCATTCTGCATCACTAATCCTAAGTTTGCCATAGAGGGAGTACAGAGAAGGTTCACCAGACTGATTCCTGGGATGTCAGGACTTTCATATGAAGAAAGACGGGATAGACTCGGCTTGTACTCGCTGGATTGAGGTGGGATCTTATAGAAACTTACAACATTCTTAAGGGATTGGACAGGCTAGATGCAGGAAGATTGTTGGGGAAGTCCAGAATAAGGGGTCACAGTTTAAGGATAAAGGGGAAATCCTTTAGGATCGAGATGAGAAAAATATTTTTCACACAGAGAGTGGTGAATCTGTGGAATTCTCTGCCACAGAAGGTAGTTGAGGCCAGTTCATTGGCTATATTTAAGAGGGAGTTAGATGTGGCCCTTGTGGCTAAAGGGATCAGGGGGTATGGAGGGAAGGCAGGTGCAGGATACTGAGTTGGATGATCAGCCATGATCATATTGAATGGCGGTGCAGGCTCGAAGGGCCGAATGGCCTACTCCTGCACTTATTTTCTATGTTTCTATCCAGCTCGTGCTTCACGCAACAGCTATGATTTTTGGAAAGATATTTTGATACAGAAAGGACTAGAGAGAAATGGACCAAATGCAGGCATCTGGGGCAATTTGACGTGCCGAGTGAAACAATATTGTCAGTTATCAAAATCTCTCCTCATCCCATCTCATAGTTTAAGCCAGGCAAAGTGTTAGAAAATTGTGGACAAACGGCACTAAAGGACACATCACTGGAGAACTTGGAGGTGACGTTTCAGGACTTATTGAAGAAGGGTCCACCCGATCTCATGAAAGATGAGGTTAAATAATTTCAGCGTTAGACGGCACTGGGCATGTACTCGGTGGAACTTAAGATGAGGGAGACCTCATCATCAATTTATCATATAACCATATAACAATTACAACACGGAAACAGGCCATCTCAGCCCTTCAAATCCATGTCGACCATTTATTTTCCCCTAGTCCCATCTACCTGCACTCAGACCATAACCCCCCATTCCTTTCCCGTCCATATACCTATCCAATTTATTTTTAAATGTTAAAATCGAACCTGCCTCCACCACTTCCACTGGAAGCTCATTCCACATAGCTACCACTCTCTGAGTAAAAACGTTCCCCCTCATGTTACCCCTAAACTTCCGTCCCTTAATTCTATAGTCATGTCCTCTTGTTGGACCCTTCCCTACTCTCAATGGGAAAAACTTATCCACGTCAACTCTGTCTATCCCTCTCATCATTTCAAAGACCTCTATCAAGTCCCCCCTTAACCTTCTGCCTCCAAAGTATAAAAAACCTAACTTGTTCAACCTCTCTCTCTGTAACTTATTTGCTGAAACCCAGGCAACATTCTAGTAAATATCCTCTGTACTCTCTCTCTATTTTGTTGACATCCTTCCTATAATTAGGCGACCAAAATTGTACACCATACTCCAGAATTGGCCTCACCAATGCCCTGTACAAATTTAACATTACATCCCAACTTCTGCACTCAATATATATTCCCGTACCAAAAGCTTTCTTTACCACCCTATCTACATGAGATTACACCTTCAGGGAACTATGCACAGTTATTCCTAGATCCCTCTGTTCAACTGCATTCCTCAATTCGCTACCATTTACCATGTACGTCCTATTTTGATTTATCCTGCCAAGATGTAGCACCTCGAATGGTGAAAGGAGTAGATAGACTGGATATGGACTGGATATTTCCATTGATGGTACAGTATAGGACCAGAGGACACAGTCTCAGAATAAAAGGAAGTGCCGTTAGGCAGGAGACGAGGATACATTTATTTACTCAGAGGGCGTTGAATCGGTGGAATTCATTGCCACATATGTAGATGCCAAGTCATTGGATATTTTTAATGTCGAGATTGATAGATCCTTGATTAATACAGGTGTCAGGGATTATGGGGAGATGGCAAGATAATGGGGTTGAGAGGGAACAATAGATAAGCCATGAATGAATGGCGGAGTAGACTTGATGAGCCGAATGGTCTAATTCGGCACATATAAATTGTGAACTTATGAAGTGCAGATGCTGCATTACACAAAAGGACACAAAGTGCTGGAGTAACTCAGCTGGTCGGGCAGCATCTCCGGACAACATGGAAAGTTGACGATTCAGGTCATAATGAAGTAGTGTCCCGACCCAAAACGTTACCGAGCCATGTTTTCCAGAGATGCTGCCTTACCCGCTGATTTACTCCAGCACCGTGTGTCCTAAAGTGTTAAAAAAAACACCTATGTCATATCTGGGACTTGCTGAGAGACTTACCCCTAGGTTTAATAAAAGCAGCATCTGACTGAGTTTAAATGTTCACGTCGGACTTACTGTATTCCATATTCATGGCTCCACCAGCGACTCTACCAGCTCCACCACTCTGCTACCACGTAGCTCAAAATCTGGCGAAATATTAGCTGCTGTCTGGAACAGATTAGGAACTGGCTGAGACACCATTATTGGACAACTTGCGAACGGGTGGGTCTAGTGTGGATGTGGCAACGTGATCGGCAGGTCGGGCCAGAGAGCCTGTTTCCGTGATTTATGGCTCCGTGAATCTATGAATGAAAATCCACCGTAACACGTAGAAACATAGAAAATAGGTGCAGGAGTTGGCCATTCGGCCCTTCGAGCCTGCACCGCCATTCAATATGATCATGGCTGATCATCCAACTCAGTTTCATGTACCAGCCTTCTCTCCATACCCCCTGATCCCTTTAGCCACAAGGGCCACATCTAACTCACTCTTAAATATAGCCAATGAACTGGCCTCAACTACCTTCTGTGGCAGAGAATTCCACAGATTCACCACTCTCTGTGTAAAAAATGGTTTTCTCATCTCGGTCCTAAAAGACTTCCCCCATATCCTAAACTGTGACCCCTTGTTCTGGACTTCCCCAACATCGGGAACAATCTTCCTATATCTAGCCTGTCCAACCCCTTAAGAATGTTGTAAGTTTCTATAAGATCCCCCCTCAATCTTCTAAATTCTAGCGAGTACAAGCCGAGTCTATCCAGTCTTTCTTCATATGAAAGTCCTGCCATCCCAGGAATCAGTCTGGCGAATCTTCTCTGTACTCCTCTATGGCAATAATATCTTTCCTCAGATTAGGAGACCTAAACTGTACGCAATACTCCAGGTGTCGTCTCACCAAGACCCTGTACAACTGCAGTAGAACATCTGTGCTCTTATACTCAAATCCTTTTGCTATGAATGCTAACATACCATTCGCTTTCTTCACTGCCTGCATGCCTACTTTCAATGACTGGTGTACCATGACACCCAGGTCTCGTTGCATCTCCCCTTTTCCTAATCGGCCACCATTCAGATAATTAACATAATACATGATTCACCAGTTAAAAGGAAAAACACACCGACGGAGTGGCGTTTATTTCCGAATTGTTTCAGCCTACAATGTTTATGCCTGTCTGTTGCTCCCACAGGAAGCTCGCCCTCGTATGGCGGGAACAGCGGGTACGGTGGCGGGTACGGTAGCGGCTACGGTGGCGGGTACGGTAGCGGCTACGGTGGCGGCTACGGTGGCGGATATGGACACGGTGGATACAGTGGATACGGAAACAGTGGCTATGGTAAATATTCTACTTCTCTCTTCATGTGGCAGCACAGTGACGTCGCGGTAGAGATGCTGCCCCCTAGCGCAAGAAACAGAGGATTGATCCTAACATCGGGTGCTGTCAATACAGAGTTTGTATGTTGCCCCTGTGACTACGGCGGATTCCTCTGGTGCCCTGGTTTTTCTCCACGTCCCAAACACGTGTAGGTTTGTGGGTGAATTGTCTTCGGTGAAACTAAATGTTCAATAGTGTGTAGGATAGTGTCAGTGTACGGGGAGATAATTGGTAGGCACGGACTCGAAAGGCCGAAAGGCCTGTTTCCATGCTTCTTCCTAAACGTCACATAGAAACATAGAAACATAGAAAATAGGTGCAGGAATAGGCCATTCGGCCCTTCGAGCATGCACCGCCATTCAATACGATCATGGCTGATCATCCAACTCAGTGTCCTGTACCTGCTTTCTCTCTATACCCCCTGATACCTTTAGCCACAAGGGCCACATTTAACTCCCTCTTAAATATAGCATGTATCACCCATTCCTTTTCTCTAGAGATGCTGCCTGACCCGCTGAGTTCCTCCAGCACTCTACCTAAACCTATGTCCTCTGGTTGTTGATTGCCATATTTGGGGTAAAATTGTTAATATTAACCGATCTATTCCCTTCCCAATTGCATACGCCTATATCAGATCAACCTTTACCTTTTTGAGCTCCAAGAAATAAAGTCGTATCCTGCCCAACCATGTCCTTTATATCAGGGCCTCAAGTCCTCTCAACATCCTTGCCCATCATCGCTGCACCCATTCTTGCTTAGCTCCATCCTTCCAGAAGCAGTGTGACCAAAACTAAGCACAATATTCCAAGTGTAGCTTGGCCATCTCGTAGCAGTGATGACAAAGATTCCACAGTCTGCTGAGCAAGTCGAGCATTTAATAAAAATAAGCAAAAGCTGGAATGATGGCAAACATGGGGAAACGGAATTAATATTTTATGTTGACGAGCTGCCGTTAGGAATAGACACCAGCAAGGTGGATGAAGCACTGTCGTATCTCCCCCCAGCCCAACTCCCCCCAAAAATTCCAGGTACTCACAAATCTAGTGTAAACATAGAAAATAGGTGCAGAAGTAGGCCATTCGGCCCTTCGAGCCTGCACCGCCATTCAATATGATCATGGCTGATCATCCAACTCAGTTTCCTGTACCAGCCTTCTCTCTATACCCCCTGATCCCTAGAGCCACAAGGGCCACATCTAACTTACTCTTAAATATAGCCAATGAACTGGCCTCAACTACCTTCTGTGGCAGAGAATTCCACAGATTCACCACTCTCTGTGTAAAAAATGGTTTTCTCATCTCGGTCCTAAAAGACTCCCCCCTTATCCTAAACTGTGACCCCTTGATCTTGACTTCCCCAACATCGGGAACAATCTTCCTATATCTAGCCTGTCCAACCCGTTAAGAATTGTTTAAGTTTCTATAAGATCCCCCCTCAATCTTCTAAATTCTAGCGAGTACAAGCCGAGTCTATCCATTCTTTCTTCATATGAAAGTCCTGCCATCCCAGGAATCAGTCTGGTGAATCTTCTCTGTACTCCCTCTATGGCAAGAATATCTTTCCTCAGATTAGGAGACCTAAACTGTACGCAATACTCCAGGTGTCGTCTCACCAAGACCATGTACAACTGCAGTAGAACCTCTGTGCTCTTATACTCAAATCCTTTTGCTATGAATGCTAACATACCATTCGCTTTCTTCACTGCCTGCATGCCTACTTTCAATGACTGGTGTACCATGACACCCAGGTCTCGTTGCATCTCCCCTTTTCCTAATCGGCCACCATTCAGATAATTAACATAATACATGATTCACCAGTTAAAAGGAAAAACACACCGACGGAGTGGCGTTTATTTCCGAATTGTTTCAGCCTACAATGTTTATGCCTGTCTGTTGCTCCCACAGGAAGCTCGCCCTCGTATGGCGGGAACAGCGGGTACGGTGGCGGGTACGGTAGCGGCTACGGTGGCGGGTACGGTAGCGGCTACGGTGGCGGCTACGGTGGCGGATATGGACACGGTGGATACAGTGGATACGGAAACAGTGGCTATGGTAAATATTCTACTTCTCTCTTCATGTGGCAGCACAGTGACGTCGCGGTAGAGATGCTGCCCCCTAGCGCAAGAAACAGAGGATTGATCCTAACATCGGGTGCTGTCAATACAGAGTTTGTATGTTGCCCCTGTGACTACGACGGATTCCTCTGGTGCCCTGGTTTTTCTCCACGTCCCAAACACGTGTAGGTTTGTGGGTGAATTGTCTTCGGTGAAACTAAATGTTCAATAGTGTGTAGGATAGTGTCAGTGTACGGGGAGATAATTGGTAGGCACGGACTCGAAAGGCCGAAAGGCCTGTTTCCATGCTTCTTCCTAAACGTCACATAGAAACATAGAAACATAGAAAATAGGTGCAGGAGTAGGCCATTCGGCCCTTCGAGCATGCACCGCCATTCAATACGATCATGGCTGATCATCCAACTCAGTGTCCTGTACCTGCTTTCTCTCTATACCCCCTGATACCTTTAGCCACAAGGGCCACATTTAACTCCCTCTTAAATATAGCATGTATCACCCATTCCTTTTCTCTAGAGATGCTGCCTGACCCGCTGAGTTCCTCCAGCACTCTACCTAAACCTATGTCCTCTGGTTGTTGATTGCCATATTTGGGGTAAAATTGTTAATATTAACCGATCTATTCCCTTCCCAATTGCATACGCCTATATCAGATCAACCTTTACCTTTTTGAGCTCCAAGAAATAAAGTCGTATCCTGCCCAACCATGTCCTTTATATCAGGGCCTCAAGTCCTCTCAACATCCTTGCCCATCATCGCTGCACCCATTCTTGCTTAGCTCCATCCTTCCAGAAGCAGTGTGACCAAAACTAAGCACAATATTCCAAGTGTAGCTTGGCCATCTCGTAGAAGTGATGACAAAGATTCCACAGTCTGCTGAGCAAGTCGAGCATTTAATAAAAATAAGCAAAAGCTGGAATGATGGCAAACATGGGGAAACGGAATTAATATTTTATGTTGACGAGCTGCCGTTAGGAATAGACACCAGCAAGGTGGATGAAGCACTGTCGTATCTCCCCCCAGCCCAACTCCCCCCAAAAATTCTAGGTACTCACAAATCTAGTGTAAACAAAGAAAATAGGTGCAGAAGTAGGCCATTCGGCCCTTCGAGCCTGCACCGCTATTCAATATGATCATGGCTGATCATCCAACTCAGTTTCCTGTACCAGCCTTCTCTCTATACCCCCTGATCCCTAGAGCCACAAGGGCCACATCTAACTTACTCTTAAATATAGCCAATGAACTGGCCTCAACTACCTTCTGTGGCAGAGAATTCCACAGATTCACCACTCTCTGTGTAAAAAATGGTTTTCTCATCTCGGTCCTAAAAGACTCCCCCCTTATCCTAAACTGTGACCCCTTGATCTTGACTTCCCCAACATCGGGAACAATCTTCCTATATCTAGCCTGTCCAACCCGTTAAGAATTGTTTAAGTTTCTATAAGATCCCCCCTCAATCTTCTAAATTCTAGCGAGTACAAGCCGAGTCTATCCATTCTTTCTTCATATGAAAGTCCTGCCATCCCAGGAATCAGTCTGGTGAATCTTCTCTGTACTCCCTCTATGGCAAGAATATCTTTCCTCAGATTAGGAGACCTAAACTGTACGCAATACTCCAGGTGTCGTCTCACCAAGACCATGTACAACTGCAGTAGAACCTCTGTGCTCTTATACTCAAATCCTTTTGCTATGAATGCTAACATACCATTCGCTTTCTTCACTGCCTGCATGCCTACTTTCAATGACTGGTGTACAATGACACCCAGGTCTCGTTGCATCTCCCCTTTTCCTAATCGGCCACCATTCAGATAATTAACATAATACATGATTCACCAGTTAAAAGGAAAAACACACCGACGGAGTGGCGTTTATTTCCGAATTGTTTCAGCCTACAATGTTTATGCCTGTCTGTTGCTCCCACAGGAAGCTCGCCCTCGTATGGCGGGAACGGCGGGTACGGTGGCGGGTACGATAGCGGCTACGGTGGCGGGTACGGTAGCGGCTACGGTGGCGGCTACGGTGGCGGATATGGACACGGTGGATACAGTGGATACGGAAACAGTGGCTATGGTAAATATTCTACTTCTCTCTTCATGTGGCAGCACAGTGACGTCGCGGTAGAGATGCTGCCCCCTAGCGCAAGAAACAGAGGTTGATCCTAACATCGGGTGCTGTCAATACAGAGTTTGTATGTTGCCCCTGTGACTACGACGGATTCCTCTGGTGCCCTGGTTTTTCTCCACGTCCCAAACAAGTATAGGTTTGTGGGTGAATTGTCTTCGGTGAAACTAAATTTTCAATAGTGTGTAGGATAGTGTCAGTGTACGGGGAGATCATTGGTCGGCACGGACTCGAAAGGCCGAAAGGCCTGTTTCCATGCTTCTTCCTAAACGTCACATAGAAACATAGAAACATAGAAAATAGGTGCAGGAGTAGGCCATTCGGCCCTTCGAGCATGCACCGCCATTCAATACGATCATGGCTGATCATCCAACTCAGTGTCCTGTACCTGCTTTCTCTCCATACCCCCTGATACATTTAGCCACAAGGGCCACATTTAACTCCCTATTAAATATAGCATGTATCACCCATTCCTTTTCTCTAGAGATGCTGCCTGACCCGCTGAGTTCCTCCAGCACTCTACCTAAACCTATATCCTCTGGTTGTTGATTGCCATATTTGGGGTAAAATTGTTAATATTATCCGATCTATTCCCTTCCCAATTGTATACGCCTATATCAGATCAACCTTTACCTTTTTGAGCTCCAAGAAATAAAGTCGTATCCTGCCCAACCATGTCCTTTATATCAGGACCGCAAGTCCTCTCAACATCCTTGCCCATCATCTCTGCACCCATTCTTGCTTAGCTCCATCCTTCCAGAAGCAGTGTGACCAAAACTAAGCACAATATTCCAAGTGTAGCTTGGCCATCTCGTAGCAGTGATGACAAAGATTCCACAGTCTGCTGAGCAATTCGAGCATTTAATAAAAATAAGCAAAAGCTGGAATGATGGCAAACATGGGGAAACGGAATTAATATTTTATGTTGACGAGCTGCCGTTAGGAATAGACACCAGCAATGTGGATGAAGCACTGTCGTATCTCCCCCCACCCCAACTCCCCCAAAAATTCCAGGTACTCACAAATCTAGTGTAAACATAGAAAATAGGTGCAGAAGTAGGCCATTCGGCCCTTCGAGCCTGCACCGCTATTCAATATGATCATGGCTGATCATCCAACTCAGTTTCCTGTACCAGCCTTCTCTCCATACCCCCTGATCCCTAGAGCCACAAGGGCCACATCTAACTTCCTCTTAAATATAGCCAATGAACTGGCCTCAACTACCTTCTGTGGCAGAGAATTCCACAGATTCACCACTCTCTGTGTAAAAAATGGTTTTCTCATCTCGGTCCTAAAAGACTCCCCCCTTATCCTAAACTGTGACCCCTTGATCTTGACTTCCCCAACATCGGGAACAATCTTCCTATATCTAGCCTGTCCAACCCCTTAAGAATTTTGTAAGTTTCTATAAGATCCCACCTCAATCTTCTAAATTCTAGCGAGTACAAGCCGAGTCTATCCAGTATTTCTTCATATGAAAGTCCTGCCATCCCAGGAATCAGTCTGGTGAATCTTCTCTGTACTCCCTCTATGGCAAGAATATCTTTCCTCAGATTAGGAGACCTAAACTGTACGCAATACTCCAGGTGTCGTCTCACCAAGACCCTGTACAACTGCAGTAGAACCTCTGTGCTCTTATACTCAAATCCTTTTGCTATGAATGCTAACATACCATTCGCTTTCTTCACTGCCTGCATGCCTACTTTCAATGACTGGTGTACCATGACACCCAGGTTTCGTTGCATCTCCCCTTTTCCTAATCGGCCACCATTCAGATAATTAACATAATACATGATTCACCAGTTAAAAGGAAAAACACACCGACGGAGTGGCGTTTATTTCCGAATTGTTTCAGCCTACAATGTTTATGCCTGTCTGTTGCTCCCACAGGAAGCTCGCCCTCGTATGGCGGGAACGGCGGGTACGGTGGCGGGTACGATAGCGGCTACGGTGGCGGGTACGGTAGCGGCTACGGTGGCGGCTACGGTGGCGGATATGGACACGGTGGATACAGTGGATACGGAAACAGTGGCTATGGTAAATATTCTACTTCTCTCTTCATGTGGCAGCACAGTGACGTCGCGGTAGAGATGCTGCCCCCTAGCGCAAGAAACAGAGGTTGATCCTAACATCGGGTGCTGTCAATACAGAGTTTGTATGTTGCCCCTGTGACTACGACGGATTCCTCTGGTGCCCTGGTTTTTCTCCACGTCCCAAACAAGTATAGGTTTGTGGGTGAATTGTCTTCGGTGAAACTAAATTTTCAATAGTGTGTAGGATAGTGTCAGTGTACGGGGAGATCATTGGTCGGCACGGACTCGAAAGGCCGAAAGGCCTGTTTCCATGCTTCTTCCTAAACGTCACATAGAAACATAGAAACATAGAAAATAGGTGCAGGAGTAGGCCATTCGGCCCTTCGAGCATGCACCGCCATTCAATACGATCATGGCTGATCATCCAACTCAGTGTCCTGTACCTGCGTTCTCTCCATACCCCCTGATACATTTAGCCACAAGGGCCACATTTAACTCCCTATTAAATATAGCATGTATCACCCATTCCTTTTCTCTAGAGATGCTGCCTGACCCGCTGAGTTCCTCCAGCACTCTACCTAAACCTATGTCCTCTGGTTGTTGATTGCCATATTTGGGGTAAAATTGTTAATATTATCCGATCTATTCCCTTCCCAATTGTATACGCCTATATCAGATCAACCTTTACCTTTTTGAGCTCCAAGAAATAAAGTCGTATCCTGCCCAACCATGTCCTTTATATCAGGACCGCAAGTCCTCTCAACATCCTTGCCCATCATCTCTGCACCCATTCTTGCTTAGCTCCATCCTTCCAGAAGCAGTGTGACCAAAACTAAGCACAATATTCCAAGTGTAGCTTGGCCATCTCGTAGCAGTGATGACAAAGATTCCACAGTCTGCTGAGCAATTCGAGCATTTAATAAAAATAAGCAAAAGCTGGAATGATGGCAAACATGGGGAAACGGAATTAATATTTTATGTTGACGAGCTGCCGTTAGGAATAGACACCAGCAATGTGGATGAAGCACTGTCGTATCTCCCCCCACCCCAACTCCCCCCAAAAATTCCAGGTACTCACAAATCTAGTGTAAACATAGAAAATAGGTGCAGAAGTAGGCCATTCGGCCCTTCGAGCCTGCACCGCTATTCAATATGATCATGGCTGATCATCCAACTCAGTTTCCTGTACCAGCCTTCTCTCCATACCCCCTGATCCCTAGAGCCACAAGGGCCACATCTAACTTCCTCTTAAATATAGCCAATGAACTGGCCTCAACTACCTTCTGTGGCAGAGAATTCCACAGATTCACCACTCTCTGTGTAAAAAATGGTTTTCTCATCTCGGTCCTAAAAGACTCCCCCCTTATCCTAAACTGTGACCCCTTGATCTTGACTTCCCCAACATCGGGAACAATCTTCCTATATCTAGCCTGTCCAACCCCTTAAGAATTTTGTAAGTTTCTATAAGATCCCACCTCAATCTTCTAAATTCTAGCGAGTACAAGCCGAGTCTATCCAGTATTTCTTCATATGAAAGTCCTGCCATCCCAGGAATCAGTCTGGTGAATCTTCTCTGTACTCCCTCTATGGCAAGAATATCTTTCCTCAGATTAGGAGACCTAAACTGTACGCAATACTCCAGGTGTCGTCTCACCAAGACCCTGTACAACTGCAGTAGAACCTCTGTGCTCTTATACTCAAATCCTTTTGCTATGAATGCTAACATACCATTCGCTTTCTTCACTGCCTGCATGCCTACTTTCAATGACTGGTGTACCATGACACCCAGGTTTCGTTGCATCTCCCCTTTTCCTAATCGGCCACCATTCAGATAATTAACATAATACATGATTCACCAGTTAAAACGAAAAACACACCGACGGAGTGGCGTTTATTTCCGAATTGTTTCAGCCTACAATGTTTATGCCTGTTTGTTGCTCCCACAGGAAGCTCGCCCTCGTATGGCGGGAACAGCGGGTACGGTGGCGGGTACGATAGCGGCTACGGTGGCGGGTACGGTAGCGGCTACGGTGGCGGCTACGGTGGCGGATATGGACACGGTGGATACAGTGGATACGGAAACAGTGGCTATGGTAAATATTCTACTTCTCTCTTCATGTGGCAGCACAGTGACGTCGCGGTAGAGATGCTGCCCCCTAGCGCAAGAAACAGAGGTTTGATCCTAACATCGGGTGCTGTCAATACAGAGTTTGTATGTTGCCACTGTGACTACGACGGATTCCTCTGGTGCCCTGGTTTTTCTCCACGTCCCAAACACGTGTATGTTTGTGGGTGAATTGTCTTCGGTGAAACTAAAATTTCAATAGTGTGTAGGATAGTGTCAGTGTACGGGGAGATCATTGGTCGGCACGGACTCGAAAGGCCGAAAGGCCTGTTTCAATGCTTCTTCCTAAACGTCACATAGAAACATAGAAACATAGAAAATAGGTGCAGGAGTAGGCCATTCGGCCCTTCGAGCCTGCACCGCCATTCAATACGATCATGGCTGATCATCCAACTCAGTGTCCTGTACCTGCTTTCTCTCCATACCCCCTGATACCTTTAGCCACAAGGGCCACATTTAACTCCATCTTAAATATAACATGTATCACCCATTCCTTTTCTCTAGAGATGCTGCCTGACCCGCTGAGTTCCTCCAGCACTCTGTGTCTACCTAAACCTATGTCCTCTGGTTGCTGATTGCCATATTTGGGGTAAAATTGTTAATATTAACCGATCTATTCCCTTCCCAATTGTATACGCCTATATCAGATCAACCTTTACCTTTTTGAGCTCCAAGAAATAAAGTCGTATCCTGCCCAACCATGTCCTTTATATCAAGGCCTCAAGTCCTCTCAACATCCTTGCCCATAATCTCTACACCCATTCTTGCTTAGCTCCATCCTTCCAGAAGCAGTGTGACCAAAACTAAGCACAATATTCCAAGTGTAGCTTGGCCATCTCGTAGCAGTGATGACAAAGATTCCACAGTCTGCTGAGCAAGTCGAGCATTTAATAAAAATAAGCAAATGCTGGAATTGATGGCAAACATGGGGAAACGGAATTAATGTTTTATGTTGACGACCTGCCGTTAGGAATAGACACCAGCAAGGCGGATGAAGCACTGTCGTATCTCCCCCCAGCCCAACTCCCCCCAAAAATTCCAGGTACTCACAAATCTAGTGTAAACATAGAAAATAGGTGCAGAAGTAGGCCATTCGGCCCTTCGAGCCTGCACCGCCATTCAATATGATCATGGCTGATCATCCAACAGAATCCTGCACCTGCCTTCTCTCCATACCCCCTGATCCCTAGAGCCAAAAGGGCCACATCTAACTCCCTCTTAAATATAGCCAATGGACTGACCTCAACCACCTTCTGTGGCAGAGAATTCCAGAGATTCGCCACTCTCTGTGTGAAAAATGTTTTTCTCATCTCGGTCCTAAAAGATATTCCCTTTATCCTTAAACTGTGTGTCCCCTTGTTCTGGACTTCCCCAACATCGGGAACAACCTTCCTGCATCTAGCCTGTCCAACCACTTAAGAATTTTGTAAGTTTCTATAAGATCCCCCCTCAATCTTCTAAAATAACTATCCCGTAAATGTATTTTAGTTTTGAGATACAGCCTGGAAACAGGCCTTTCGGACCACCGAGTAAGCGTCGACAATCTATCTCAATACATTAGCACGGCTATCCTGCACTCTGGGGACAATTTACAGTCTTTTACAAAAGGCAATTAACCGACAAATCTGTGCAGCTTTGGAGTGTGGGAGCAAACGGCAGCACCCGCAAACAAATCCAGGGCCCGTGGATAACGGATACACTCCGTACAGACACTACCCGTAGTCAGGATCGAACCTGAGTCTCTGGCGTTGGGAGGCAGCAACTCTACCGCTGCACAACTGATGCCGTACATCTCCTAAACGCTCCCTATCTCAGCCTAGATTTATGACCTCAAATCTTTAATATGTCCATCACCGCGAAAAAAAAAGCCTCTGTCTGCCCTATCTCCGCCTCATCTAATTGATATATAAAGACCTGCTAAAACATTAGCAAATGGCTGGGACAGATCAGTAACTGATAGACTGACGATCCATCTTACCCCAAGATACAATAACTAAGAAATAAACTGCATCCGACTTAAAATGTTCATTTCTCAAATAATTCCTGCAAACATTATTCACCAGTCTGTATCTCCCACATGAAAATCATATGGAGACGATAACTACGGTAGCCCCGGTAAACTTATTGTGGTTCGATGTATTCTGCGTTTTATTGCAACTACTCTGAAGGACAGGTGACAGTAAATATTGGAATAACGCAGGAGGCCAGAGGACCAGGGTTAATGTTTCATTTCGGCGACCTGCCAATAGAAAACCCGTCAGTGAGAGGAGCAGGGTTCGCTCATGGTTGGCTGTTCAAGGAGGCAAAGAGTAGTGTATGGAGCAGAATAACTAGTTAAGGATTGTGCCATTTGGCTCGGAGAGGGCCCCGCAGTGGAGGTCCCTCTTCGTAGGGATTGTCTCCCTTTATATCGGGGAAATGGCGAGGAGAGTACTACACCGGGGAGTCCCATGCAAACGTTTCTATCCCGGATCACAGATCTAGTCCAAGTGGGTTTATTGTCACGTGTCCCAGATAGGACAATGGAATTCTTGCTTTGCTTCAGCACACAGAACATAGTAGTAATTTACTACAAAACAGATCAGTGTGTCCATATACCATAATATAAATATATACACACACGAATAAATAAACTGATAAAGTGCAAATAACAGATAATGGATTATTAATAATCAGAGTTTTGTCCGAGCCAGGTTTAATAGCCTAATGGCTGTGGGGAAGTAGCTATTCCCGAACCTGGTTGTTGCAGTCTTCAGCCTCCTGTACCTTCTACCTGAAGGTAGCAGGGAGATGAGTGTGTGGCCATGATGTTGTGGGTCTTTGATGATACTGCCAGCCTTTTTGAGGCAGCGACTGCGATTGATCCCCTCGATGGATGGAAGGTCAGTGCCGATGATGGACTGGGCAGTGTTTACTACTTTTAGTAGTCTCTTCCTCTCCAGGGTGCTCAAGTTGCCGAACCAAGCCACGATGCAACCGGTCAGCATGCTCTCTACTGTGCACCTGTAGAAGTTAGAGAGGGTCCTCCTTGACAAACCGACTCTCCGTTATCTTCTCAGGAAGTAGAGGCGCTGATGAGCTTTCTTGATAATTGCATTAGTGTTCTCGGACCAGGAAAGATCTTCAGAGATGTGCACGTCCAGGAATTTGAAGCTCTTGACCCTTTCAACCATCGACCCGTTGATATACCTGCTACATTTGCGGGCTGGATGAGTCTGTGTTCCACATATATATGAAGTGTGTGAGGTTGCAGCCTTTGTTCCAATAGCCAAACGGGTTGTTCCTTGCCATCTGACTTCACTTCACACCCACCATCCTCATCTTTGGATATCCTGAGCGTATAGGACTCGGTAGGGCTGAAGATGTCCTGGTTGGGTTGCTTCTGGGCCTGGCCAAGCTGGCCATACGCGAGTCATTGCTCTAGGTTGAAGAGGTCTCCGCCTGAACCTGTTGCCTGCCCCTTATCCGTGGTCACGTCCGCCACCTGGTGGTACTAAATAGGGACCACGAACACCCTCGGGGATGTCCGTGTGTCGCTGGGCGCCGCGCGGGATGGATAGCATCAGAACAATGATGGGGTAACAGTTGTTTAAGAATATTTACATTATTTTTACGGTGGTGGTGGGTTTGTTTGTATCATTTTTATTCTACATACATTTACAACTATAAATATTTGCTTATATTTATTTTTATGAATGAAAAAGGTTCAGCAATGCAAATGTGGGTTTGAGTGAATTTGATTGCAGTTGAGTTGCGTTGGTTTGGTTTACTGTGTTTTGATTTAGTTTAGTTGATTTAAGTATAGCTTAGGTTAAGTTAGTTAGTGCAGTACAATAAAGTTCCGTCCCGTTTAATTTGGTGCAGTTAAGTTTGGTTTCATCTAGCTTAGTTTCGTTAAGTGCATTACTGTTCAGGTAATTTCAGTGCAGTTCTACGTAGTTTTGGTTCAGTTTTGTTTACTTTGGTTTAGTAACCTTTGAGTAAGATGGCCAAAAATCTCAGCCGGAAGTGGCAGCGTTTTTTCTAAAATCAATATAGAGTACAACGGGAAGTGGTCAAGATCAGACTTTTAGTACTATAGATGGCTGGATCCGGTCAGTAACTCGCTGGTGGACTGACGAGGGCTCATAATCCAAGATTCCATAACTAAGAAATAAACAGCATCTGACTGAGTTAAAGTGTTCATTTCTGAATTCATTCCTTCAAACATTATTCACACCAGTCTGTTTATTTCCCCACAGGAGGGTCATATGGATCCGATAACTACGGTGGCTCCGGTAAGTTTATTGTGGTTCAACACATTCTTCATTTTATTATCAAAACACTGAAGAACAGGTGCCAGTCAATGTTGGAATAACGAAGGCGGCCAGATGGCCAGGGTTAATGACTCATGTCGCCGACCTGCCCCGTCACTGAGAGGAGCAGAACTCCCTCACAGTTGGCTGTTCCTGTAGGGAAGGGGCAGAGAATGAAGCAGGAATCCTAGGGTTAAACACTGAAGATGATGGGTTGAATTAGGTTGTTAGTTTGTGTTGGGTTGGGTGGGGTCGGATAGGCTTCAGTTGAGGCATACAGACTTTATTTCTCCACAGATGCGAGTTGACCTGCTCAGCATTTGACGTGGTCTGTTTATTTATTCGATAACCCACCAAGATTCTTCCTTTACAATAGTGCACAATGGCATCATATTGCTCAAAGTCGGTTAAATAAATAAGCAGATGGCTGGATCCGGTTTGGGACTCGCCGAGGGAATGACGAGGGCTCATACTCCAATATTCTAAGAACTAAGAAATCGACTGGGTTAAAATGTTCATTTCTGAATTAATGCCTTCAAACATTATTCACATCAATCTGTTTCCCCCACAGGAAATTCATATGGATCCGATAACTACGGTGGCTCCGGTAAATCTATTGTGGTTCAACACATTCTTCCTATTATTAGCAAAACGCTGAAGAACAGGTGTCTGTCAATGTTGGAATAACGCAGGAATCCAAAGGACCTGGTTTAATGTCTCATGTAGGCGACCTGCCAGTAGAATCCCCGTCAGTGAGAGGAGCAGAACTCCCTCACAGTTGGATGTTCATGGATGGATGGGGCAGTGAATGAACCAGGAATCCTAGGGTTAAACACAGCGGATGATGACTTGAATTAGGTTGAGTTAAGTTGTGTGGGCTTGGTTGGCTTAGGTCGGGTTGGCGTGAGCTGAGGTTAGTTTAGCATGCTTTGGTTTAGTTTAGTTTAGATTAGTTTAGTGCAGTTTAATTTAGATTCGTTTTGTGCAGTTAGTTTAGTTTTGTTTAGTTAAGTTCATTTCAGTTTAAATTAAATTAAATTACTAACCTTTAGCGAGTACACACTAATCGAGGACTAATTCTGGGGATCTTATAGAAACTTACAAAATTCTTAAGGGGTTGGACAGGCTAGATGCAGGAAGATTATTCCTGATGTTGGGTAAGTCCAGAACAAGGGGTCACAGTTTAAGGTTAAGGGGGAAGTCTTTTAGGACCGAGATGAGAACACCATTTTTCACACAGAGAGTGGTGAATCTGTGGAATTCTCTGCCACATAAGGTAGTTGAGGCCAGTTCATTGGCTATATTTAAGAGGGAGTTAGATGTGGCCCTTGTGGCTAAATGGATCAGGGGGTATGGAGAGAAGGCAGGTACAGGAAACTGAGTTGGATGATCAACCATGATCATATTGAATGGCGGTGCAGGCTCGAAGGGCCGAATGGCATACTCCTGCACCTATTATCTATGTTTCTATGTTTCTAAAACCTCGTATGCATCCTTTCTAAAACGTCCACATTCCACGTGACCAGAACTGTGCATATTACACCCTAACCAAATTGCAGTGTGGCTACAAAATGAATTCCCTGGCTACGGGGGGTATTTTTAGGTTCGGAAGGTTTGAGCTCGATCCAAAAACAAGTCATCTTAGAATTTGTTTCTCCGCAGATGCAAGTTGACCAGCTCAGCGTTTTACCTGCTCTGTTTATTTATGATGGTGTGGTGAATGAAGCAGGAATCCGAGGGTTGAGGGTAGTGTTTTGTGCCTGTGTGCCACCCAGTGGATGTCCCTCTACGCAAGTATTGTCCCCCTTCCCATCGGGGAACTTGGGTGGTGGGTACTACACCGAGGAGTCCCTTGCAACCTGTTTCTATCCCCGTTCACTGACTCGCCATCCGCCTGCTACATTTGCGTGCTGGGTGAGTCCTGTGTTCCTCGTATATACGGTGTGTGTGTGGATGCACCATCTGTTCCAATATCTAATGGGGCTGCTCCTTGCCTACTGGCTGCATTTCACACACACACACACACTCCTCATCTTTGGATACCCTGAGCGTACTGGACCTGGTAGAGCTGAAGATGGCCTGGTTCCGTTGCTCCTGGGCCTGGACAAGCTGGACATCGGCGAACCATGCCGCTGGAAGGAAGAGAGCTCGGCCCGAGCCTCCAGCCTGCCCCTTTCCGGGGCCTCGCCCGCGCCCGGGTGGTACTAATGAGGGACTACGAGCTGTCCACTGGGATTTCCAAGACCGCTGGGCGCCGTGGGGGGTGGAATATATCCTTAACAATGATGGGGTCATATTTATTTAAGAATTTTTGTTTTACTTGTTTGATGGTGTTTGGTTTGTTGGTAACGTTTTGTATTCTACATATATTTACAAATGTAAATTAAGGGTCAAAAGTTTAGGGCTAACACCAGGGGGAACTTCTTTACTACGAGAGTGGTAGCTGTGTGGAATGAGCTTCCAGTGGAAGTGGTGGAGGCAGGTTCGATTTTATCATTTAAAAATATATTGGATAGGTATATGGACGGGAAAGGAATGGAGGGTTATGGTCTGAGTGCAGGTAGATGGGACTAGGTGAGAGTATGTGTTCGGCACAGTCTAGAAGGGCCGAGATGGCCTGTTTCAGTGCTGTAATTGTTATATGTTATATGTTCTATGCTAAATTTATTTTTATGAATGGAAATGATTAAGAATTGCGGATGTGGGGTTAAGTGGAGTGCAGTTAGGTTGACTTGTGTTGAGTTTAGTGTGGTTTGGTTTACTGTGGTGTGATTTAGTTTTGTTCAATTTAATTTAGTTTAGTTTAAGGTAGGTTAGTTTAATTCAGTTTGCTGCAGTATAATACAGTTTCGTCACGTTTCATACAGTGCAGTTTAGTTTAGGGTTAGACAACTAGACCTGATATCATGCTATCATGGACTTCACTTCTCCACGAATGCTACTTCACTTGCTCAGCGTTTGTCCTGCTCTGTTTATTTATTCAAAATCCACCATGATCCTACCATTATAATTGTGCAAAATTATGTCCTATTTTACAAAACCAGCTAAAATATTAGCAAATGGCTGGATCATTTCTGGAACTAATTGAAGAACATATGAGGCGTCATTCTCCAATATTCCACAGCTAATAAATAAACTGTATCAGACTGAGTTAAAATGTGCATTTCTGAATTAAATCCCGCAACAAAATATTCATGCCAGTCTGTTTCTCCCACAGAATATTAATCGTCGTCTGAATATGATAACGGCGGTGGCTATGGTAATTTTTTATGGTTCCATATATTCTTTAATGATATCCCAAAACTCTGAAGGACGGGTGACAGAATACTGGAATAACGCAGATGGCCAGAGGGTCAGGGTTTATGTTTCATGTAGACGACCTGCCAGCAGAAACTCCGTTAGTGAGAGGAGCAGAATTCCCTCGCGGTTGGCTGTACAAGGAGGGAAGGGGTTAGTGAATGAAGCAGGGATCCTCGGGTTCAACACTGTGGATATTGAATCGAGTTTGGTTGGGGTGCGTTGCATTGAGTTTAGTGCATTTCAGTTTGCATTGATTTTCTGCAGTTCACCTGAGTTTGGTTTTAATGTAGTTCAATTTTCCGGTTAAAGCATCCTGGGACGTCAGGGCTTTCATATGAAGAAAGACTGGGTAGACTCGGCATGAACCTACAAAATTCGTAAGGGGTTGGACAGGCTAGATGCAGGAAGATTGTTCCCGATATTGGGGAAGTCCAGAACAAGCGGTCACATTTAAGGATAAGGGGGAAATCTTTCAGGACCGAGGTGAGAAAAACATTTTTCACACAGAGAGTGGTGAATCTGTGGAATACTCTGCCACAGAAGGTATTTGAGGCCAGTTCATTGGCTTTATTTAAGAGGGAGTTAGATGTGGCCCTTGTGGCTAAAGGTATCAGGGGGTATGGAGAGAAGGCAGGTACAGGATACTGAGTTGGATGATCAGCCATGATCATATTGAATGGCGGTGCAGGCTCGAAGGGCCGAATGGCCTACTCCTGCACCTATTGTCTATGTTTCTATGTTTCAGTTCGGTGCACTTCAATTTAGATTAGTTTACTACAATTCAGCCTAGTTTAGTTCAGTTTAGTTCAGATTAGTTCAGTTTAGTTTAGGATAGGATAGGTCAGTTTAATTTCTGCACGTCACTGGATTGTGGGGCAAACCGGAGCACCCGGAGAAAGTCCACGCATTCTCCGGGGACAATCTGCAGAAAGTACCCCTTTAGTCAGATTCGAACTGGGTCTCTGGCGCTGTAAGGCAGCAACTCTCCCGCTGCTGTGCCGAAATACGGCATATTGTAGCATGCAATCTTTGCTGCAGTCAACACTGGCTTTCCAGGAAGGGGCAACACATGCAGGCGAAACACAAGAGCTGAAGCACAAAAGATCTGACATCTTCTCCTGTCCTAATCAATAGTCTGTTCATATCACGGTGCCGCAGCAGTAGAGTTTCTGCCTGACAACGCCAGAGACCCGGGTTCGATCCTGACCACGGGTGCCGTCTGTACGAAGTATGTACGTTATCCCCATGAGCCAGATGGGTTTCCTCCGGGTGCTCCGGATTTCTCCCGCATCCCAAACACCTAAGGTTTTGAAGGATAATTGTCTTTGTATAATTGTAAATTGTCCCCACCGTGTGTAGGATGGTGCTTGTGTGCCCGGTGATCGATAGTTGGCTCGGACTCGGTGGGCTGAAGGGCCTGTTCTAGTAGAATTAGGCCATTCGGCCTTCCAAGTCTATTCCATCATTCATCATCGCTGATCAATATTTCCCTCTCAACCCCATTTTCACGCATTCTCCACACAACCCCTGTCACCTGCGCTACTCCATGCCCCCTCTCCTTCTTCAACCTCCAGCGAGTACAGACTCCCAACGCTCATCATATGTTAACCCGATCATCCCCGGAATCATTCTCGCAAACCTCCTCCGGACACTCTCTAGCGCCAGCACATCCTTCCTCAGATATGTGGCCCATAATTGCTCACAACAATCCAAATGCAGTCTAACCAGTGCTTTACAGAACCTCGGTATTACATTCCCTATTTTGTATACAAGTCCTCTCAAAATAAATGCTGGCATTGCGCTTGCCTTCGTTTCTATCTTTACCGAATTGTATTAAATTAAGTGAAATATGCAGCTTGTCAAAAGACCGATCCTCCCACCGACTCCATGCTGAACATCGATCACCCGTTCACAGTAGTTCGATGTTACCCATGCATTCTCTGTACACTAGTGGCAATATACAGATGCCAGTTAACAATGCGTATATGTGTTGTTATAGTTGTACTGTTCTCTTTGAATGGAATATTTTGTCTATTTTGGAAACCGTTTAAAACAAAGCGCGACAAAATATTCTTCCAACGTGGAACAGCTGAGCGCCTGTAGTTGTGATGCACTGTTATATGTTCTTCGTTGTACAACTGACTGTGCCGAACGTGATGCCAAGCAAAACTAATCACCTATGTTTGCTCATGATCCATATTCCTGCAGTCCATAGATTTCCATGCGCCTATCTCAAAGACGCTTAAACACCACTGTCGCACCTGCCTCCACCACCACTCCGGGCAGCAGGTTCCAGCCACACACGACCCTCTTGGCAACGAACTTTCACGACACAACTATTGTAAACTTGCCCGCTCTCACCTTCAACCTGTGCCCTGCGTGGGATTTTTTTAAGGAACCTCTAGTTTCCTCCCACAATCTAAAAGCATTCAGATTGGGCAAATTGGCACAAAGGTGGACCGAAATTTGGCCCTTGTGGCTAAAGGGATCAGGGGGTATGGACAGAAGGCAGGTACAGGATACTGAGTTGGGTGATCAGCCATGATCATATTGAATGGCGGTGCAGGCTCGAAGGGCCGGATGGCCTACTCCTGCATCTATTTTTCTATGTTTCTATCTTTCTATGTTTCTAAATGCTGGAGGAACTCAGCGTGTGAGGCAGCTTCTATGGAGAGAAGAAATAGGCGACATTTCGGTTCGAGACCCTTCTTCAGCCTGTAGTCGGGGGGGGTGGGGGGGGGGAGAAAGGAAGAGGCGGAGACAGTAGGCTTGTGAGGGAGCTGGGAATGGGGAGGAGAAGGAGGGGGAACGCAAGGAGTATCTGAAATTGGAGAGATCGATGATCATACCGCTGAGTTGAAAGCTACCTAAGCGAAGTATGAGATGCTGATCATCCAGTTTGCGCTGGGTCTCACTCTGGCAATGGAGGAGGCCCAGGAGAGAAAGGTCAAATTCGGAATGGGAGGGGGAGTTGAAGTGCTTAGCCACTGGGAGATCAGGTTGGTTAATACGATCTGAGCGGATGTGTTGGGCGAAGCGATCGCCAAAACTGCGTTTGGTCCGGCCGATTTAGAGAAGTTGACACCTGGAACAGCGGACGCAATAGATTTGGTTGGAGGAGGTAAAGGTGAACCTCTGCCTCACCTGGGTCCTTGGATGGAGTCGAGGGGGAAGATAAGTCGACAGGTGTAGCATTTTGTAGACATAAATGCTGGAAAAACTCAGCGGGAAAGACAGCATCTATGGAGCGAAGGAAATAGGAAACTTTTCCTGCTGTTGCAAGGGAAAGTACCCGTGGAGGGGCTCGTTTGGGTGGGAAGGAACGAATCGACCAGGGTCCATCATTTCTTCTATGCCACGGCTGGTGGGGTGGAAGCTGTGGATTGGCTTGGTAAAAATTTAAATTGTCCCGAGTTTGTGTTGGATAGCGTTAATGTGCGGATATCGCTAGCCGGCCCGGACTCGATGGGCCGAAAGTCATGTTTCCGTGCTGTATTTCTGAACTATACTAAACTAATCTAAAGAAAAATAAAGTAAATTATTCTAGACTATTTAGATTTTTACCCTGAGGATCAAAGTCGTGACTGTCAACCCTATCTATGTCTCACTTCGATAAAATGATGTTTAAACGTTAAATCTTTTTTTGCAGGCAAACTGTTCCCTCGGACTGAACGCTTTACATACTGCGTTGCTGCCTTCACTTAGCTGCGACTTCATGAACCCACTTATTGTTAAATCTCACTGTCATTTGCAAAGACGGCTTTATACGCAATCATATTAGCACAAATAAAATCTCATATCAATAAAATGTGGGTGCGTGTTTCATTGCAATGGGGAGAGATGCGAGTAAGACCTCATGTCAGGATGTTAAGGATGTGGGAAGAAGGCAGGAGAATGGGGTTACGAGGGTGAGATACGTAAGCTAAGATTGATGGAGGAGTATATATGATGGGCCGAATGGCCGAATTAAATTCCTATCGCGTATGAAAACAGCGCGTTTCTTGCATGCATTTCAAGTTCAAGTTCAAGTGAGTTTATTGTCATGTGTCCCTGTATAGGACAATGAAATTCTTGCTTTGCTTCAGCACACAGAACACAGTAGGCATTGACTGCAAAACAGATCAGTGTGTCCATATACCATTATATAAATATATACACACATGAATACATAAACTTATGAAGTGCAAATAACAGATAATGGCTTATTAATAACCAGAGTTTTGTCCGAGCCAGGTTTAATAGCCTGATGGCTGTGGGGAAGTAGCTATTCCTGAACCTGGTTGTTGCAGTCTTCTGGCTCCTGTACATTCTACCTGTAGACAGCAGGGAGATGAGTGTGTGGCCAGGGAGGTGTGGGTCTTTGATGATACTGCCAGCCTTTTTGAGGCAGCGACTGCGATAAATACCCTCGATGGAAGGAAGGTCAGAGCCGATGATGGACGGGGAAGTATTTACTGCTTTTTCACAGGTGCCCCCCTCTTCCCCTCCAACCTCACTTCCATTGACTCCATTCTCACCTCACGACGCCTCGGCAAGGCCAGCAGCATAATCAAGGATGAATCGTAAACTGGTCGCCCCCTCTTTTCCCCATCCGATCAAGCACAACGTCTAGTAGTGTAAAAACGCACACATCAGAGCCGATGATGGACGGGGCAGTGTTTACTGCTTTTTTCACAGGTGCCCCCCTCTTCCCCTCGAATCTCACTTCCATTGACTCCATTCTCAGATTCAGGGACAGTTTCTTCCCAGCTGTTATCAGGACGCTGAATCATCCTACCACGGCCAGAGAGCGGTCCTGAAATACTACCTACATCATTGGTGACTCTTGGGATATCTTTGACCGGACTTTACAGGCATTACGTTGCACTAAACGTTATTCCCTTATCATGTATCTATATACGATAAATGGCTCGATTGTAAACGTGTATTGCCTTCCGCTGACTGGATAGCACACAACAAAAGAGTTTCACTGTACATCGGCACATATGACAAGTAACTGAACGGAACTAGTAATGCGGGTGTTCCGGAGAAACCTCCCGGAATGATTTTGATATGGGTGCTGAACACCTTCGCTCGGTCCCGCTGGGTCTCCGTGATCTCCCCGTTGCCAAACACTCAAACTCCCCTTCCCATTCAAACATTTACCTCCCTATCCTGGGCCTCCTCCGTTTTCAGTGTGAGGCCAAACTTAAATTGGAGGAACATCACCTCATATTTCGCTCGGAATGCTTACAACCCAGCGGTACGAAAATTGATTTCTCGATCGTCAAGTAACCCTAGTATCCCCTCTCTCCGTCCCTCCCCCAACTAAGTCGTCGTTCTGATTTTCCTAACTTCCTGTTGCGTTCCGTAATCTGTATTAAATCGAGGGGGAGGGGGGGGGGGACTTATAGAAACGTACAACATTCTTGCCATAGAGTGAGTACAGAAAAGGTTCACCGGACTGATTCCTGGGATGGCAGGACATTCATATGAAGAAAGATTGGATAGCCTCGGCTTGTACTCGCTGGAATTTAGGAGATTGAGGGGGGATCATATAGAAACTTTCAAAATTCTTAAGGAGTTGGACAGGCTAGATGCAGGAAGATTACCAATTTTCAACATAGTTCTATAAGTGGTAAGAGTGTTGTGAAAACAAGCCTGAAGGCTTTGTGTCTCAATGCAAGGAGCATTCGTAATAAGGTGGATGAGTTGAATGTGCAGATAGCTATTAATGACTATGATATAGTTGGGATCACGGAGACGTGGCTCCAGGGTGACCAAGGCTGGCAGCTGAACATCTAGGGATAATCAATATTCAGGAGGGATAGACAGAAAGTAAAAGGAGGTGGGGTAGTGTTCCCGGTTAGAGAGGAGATTAATGCAATAGAAAGGAAGGACATTAGCTTGGAGGATGTGGAATCGATATGGGTAGAGCTGCGAAACACTAAGGGGCAGAAAACGCTAGTGGGAGTTGTGTGCAGGCCAAAAACTTGCTATATTTAAGAGGGAGTTGGATGTGGCCCTTGTGGCTAAAGGGATCAGGGGGTATGGAGAGAAGGCAGGTACAGGATACTGAGTTGGATGATCAGCCATGATCATATTGAATGGCGGTGCAGTCTCGAATGTTTCTATGATTCTATCAACAACATTCTTTCAACATCGAACATCGAACAGTACAGCGCAGGAACAGACATCGACCCCCCCCCAACCACCTACCCTACCCCCAAATGTATACGGCGAACATGATGCCAAGTTGAACTAATCGCCTCTGCCTCCACGATATGCAAACGCCACTAATTTATCCGCGTCCACCTCCACCCCTGGCAGCGTTTTCCAGGCAACCCACCAACCCCCATCCCATACCACACCCATCTCCACCCCCGCCAACCACTGCGTAATATATTTGTCCCGCCCCTCTCTTCTAAACAGTACCACTCTCACCTTAAAGCTATTCCCTCTAGTATTTGCAATTTCCCTCCTGGGACGCAGGGATCTGACTGTCTATCCTGTAGTACGATTTCGCTATTAGGACGATGAAAGCTGGTTCAGGATTACCATTTTCCGTGCGGCAACGGAAGGTCATAGAACATTTGCTACAGGATCAGGACTACTGTAGTTGGAGTCGATGGAGGAAAAGTGGGAGGCTATTCCCACTTTATGCACAAACCGGAGCGTGTGGGGAGGAAAATTAAAAATGGCAGATCATGGGGAGCATGTACAAATTCCGCACAGACAGCATCCGTAGTCGGGATTGAACCCGGGTCTCCGGCGCTGCATTCGCTATAAGGCACCAACTCTAGCGTTACGTCACCGTGATCGCCCGCGAAGAAAATATTAAACAAAACAATAAATGAAACGTCTAAAATGAACAAACGGAAATTAGCCAGATTATCAAAGGTAGAGCCCACAATGGTCCATTGTTGGCTGCGAGTAGTTAATAACGAGTGGATACAAACAGTATAGAACGAACACGACTCGTAAGATGACTGGGGTGAGGGAAACATAGAAACATAGAAACATAGAAAATAGGTGCAGGAGTAGGCCATTCGGCCCTTCGAGCCTGCACCGCCATTCAATATGACCATGGCTGATCATCCAACTCAGTATCCCGTACCTGCCTTCTCTCCATACCCCCTGATTCCTTTAGCCACAAGGGCCACATCTAGCTCCCTCTAAAATATAGCCAATGAACTGGCCTCAACTACCTTCTGTGGCAGATAATTCCACAGATTCACCACTCTCTGTGTAAAAAATGATTTTCTCATCTCGGTCCTAAAAGACTTCCCCCTTATCCTTAAACGGTGTGACCTCTTGTGCTGGACTTCCCCAACATCGGGAACAATCTTCCTGCATCTAGCCTGTCCAACCCCTTAAGAATTTTGTAAGTTTCTATAAGACCCCCCCCCCCCCCCCCTCAATCTTCTAAATTCTAGCGAGTACAAGCTGAGTCTATCCAGTCTTTCTTCGTATGAAAGTCCTGCCATCACAGGAATCAGTCTGGTGAACCTTCTCTATACTCCCTCTATGGCAAGAATACAATGGCAAGGACGGAGAGAGCGGGAACGCAAGGGTTACATGAAGTTTGAGAGATCAACATTCATACCTCTGGTTAGAAAGTGAAATATGAGCTGTGCATTTTACCCATCTATTCCCTCGATCATTATATACAGCTCTATAAGAACGTGTGACTTGAGTTATGTTTATTTGAATAAGCCAGCAATGCGTAGAATGGGAGTGCGGACTATTTTCTTCAGTTCCTCTCTGAACTTACCCTGCGTGGCCAGGTAAATGCAGGAGTTTATACAGGTGCTGGTGAGCTGAAACATGTAGGCCATCTGCTGTAGGATATATCCTGGATCGCTCGCCCCAGAATAGTAGTGATTCGCCGAGAATTGATAATAGAAAAAGTAGGCTACATAAGGCAACCACAACAGGATGAAGCTGCCTGGGATGGCGAAAAGCAACATGATCGATTTTCTCCTGCTCTCTGCTTCTCGGTCGACGGGGTTGTCGTCCCCATTCGAGAATAACCGCCTGCGAACTATGTTGGCCTGCACGATGTGCCACACGGTAAGAGCGTTGAAGAGTAAAATGAAGAAAAAGGGAAGGATCGGGGAGACGATTCGGTGAAGCCAGTCGAACGCAAATGGGCGGCAAATGGCGATGAAACGATCAAAGGTGAAAGCTATGGTCAGCCAGACGGAAGAGTCTCTCGCCCAGCAGACCAGGACAATGATGGCGCTGCAGGCCGGCGTGAGCTGCAACAAGGAGTTGGGGAAGTAGTAGAGGAGAGTGCGGTTGAATATCACCTGAATAACCACCACCATCAGGTCCGACGTTGCCATGGCGATCATGTAGAGAGTGATGCATCTGGAGAGACCGCACTTCCCCCGCTGGAGAATCAACACCGTCACCACGTTCACTGTGTGAGACAAGACAACCAGTCACCAAACTCACTCCCGCTGGGCAAATAAGGGGCAAATAACCCCTTATGCATTAATATTTCAGTGTAATAGAATCATAGAGTGATACAGTGTAGAAACAGACCGTTCGGCCCAACTTGCCCTTACCGACCAACATGTCCCAGCTGCACTGGTCCCACCTGCCTGCGTTTGTTCCATATCCCTTCAAACATACATAAAACAAACACAAATATAACAGGCATGGAGGATTGCAAACCCAGCTGGAAGGGAATATTCCTTCTACTCAATGGTACATAAAACCTACTCGCGCATTGATTACTTCCTAGTGAATACGAAATTAATTCAATTTACAGCTAATCCTAAATACCATAATAGTATCATCTCGGATGATAATCCCGTTAAAATTTTTTTATAAAACTAGAAGGAATGCCCAATAAAAAATCGTTCTGGAGATTCAACCCTCAAATATTAAACCACCCACAGGGTTGTAAATATCTAAAACAACAGATGGAATTTTTCTTTGAGACTAATGACACCCCAGGCATATCACCCTCTTTACTATGGGAATCGTTTAAGGCATTTATTAGAGGATCGATAATTTCATATCAAGCTTTTCAAAATGAAAAGAATAAAACTGAACTATTCCAATTAGAAGAACAAATTAGACAATTGGCTTTAGACAACGCGAAAGAACCAACTATAGATAAACACAATAACATAACAATACTCAAATTTAAGCTGAACAGAAGTATTGCATACATTTCAAATGGGAGAGAAATTTATCTCATGGATAAAATTGTTGTATGACAAGCCTACTGCTAGAACATTAACTAATAACATACTGTCTCCGAAATTTCAACTTTCCAGGGGCAATAGACAGGGTTGTGCTTTATCACCCCTGCTATTCGCTCTTGCGATAGATCCCCTAGCAGAAAATATAAGAATGCATCCGAATATCCACGGTTATAATACTAAACACTCCAATAATAAAATATCAGTATATGCAGATGATGTATTATTATACATTAAAAAATTGCAAATTAGCATACCAAATATATTGAACTTAATAGAGGAATTCGGTTCCTTCTCAGGATATAGAATTAACTGGAACAAAAGCGAAACAATGACGATGAAACCTCAAGAGCCGAAACACCTTTTAAAATTCCCCTTTAGAATTGCCACTCCGGTGGCGCTATGGAGTAGGAGAGACTCGCGCCAACTAGCTCCGTGAAAAAACCGAAAACACGGGAGGAAAAGACAGATCCTACCTGCAGAATACGGGACCGATTGTTTTGCACTAAGCCCGTGACGTCATCAGGCGCGCGACACCGGCAGTATGTCGACTCAACATACTCCCCCCCCCCCACAAGGCAAAAAACGGCAAGACTAAAGAGGTAGGCCCAACTGAAGCCTCGGCCTCAGGTTTAACAGCATCCCGAGAAGACATCTCAAAGAAGAAGAAAAAGACTGAGATGGAAGAATTAAAAACGTTCCTTAAGGAGGAACTTAAAAATCTTAGACAGAACTTTCAAGAGGTTAAAGAGGAGCTAGCATATTTTAAAAAAGAAATGAAAGAACAAATTAAAGAAGATGTTACAGAGATTGTACACGAAGTCCTTGAAGACTGGAAATTAGAAATGGAAAGAAATATGACTCAAAATGTTGAAGAAGTAAATGGAAAACTGAATAAGATGGAATCCAGATTTGATTCTAAACTTGAACCTATTCTCCTGACATTAAACCAACACTGCAAGATTGTAAAATAACTTGAGGAACTTGCTGAGACAAGCACCGCAACTACAAAACAACTCATCACTGAGAACCAACGCCTATCAAAGTTATTGTATCAAATAACTGAAAAATGTACAGACTTGGAGGGACGACAGAGGCGTCAGAACTTAAGAATCGTGGGCATCCAGGAAGGCAGAGAGGGGACTCGTGACCCCCGTGAATTTGCTGCAGAAGTACTGAAAACTATTTTGAACCTGGATCAGGCGCCATTACTTGCCCGAGCGCACAGAGTGCCGGGACGTCCCCCAAAGGTGGGCGACCGACCAAGAATAATGATAGTAAAGGTCCAATATGACCATGTATTGGATGACATGATGAGGAAAATTGGCAAAAGCAGAAATCTTGTATATGAAGGAGACAAGATTAGCGTATTCAGAGATTACCCTGTGGAAGTTGCTAAGAAAAGAGCGTTGTTCACAGAAACAAGAAGAATACTGAAGAACATAAAGAATCTGAGATATGGACTGTTATACCCCGCAACACTGAGAGTCAGTTACGAGAAGAAGGAATACTTCTTCATCAAGCACACAGGAAGCATTTGAATTTGCCAAGAACGTCGAGGACAAGATCGAAGATTGAAAAATATTCAACTCTTAACACCTACCCGGACACTGCTATCTCGCAGAGAAGATATGGAACTCTAAACTTTAAACTATTATATTTAAGAGTTGCCTAAAATTCGCAATAAGAATTGGGTATATTTCCTGCAACGGATATATAATACTAACATTCTAGTACTAACCTCTAACAACTATTAATAATCAAGAATATTAACTAACACTAACTAATGATAATAAGATTATTTCGATTATTTAAGAATTAATTAAAAGTATGAAATATAAGTAAAGTATGATTTAGGTATTTTATAATGAGAAATGTTTGATGGCTCTCTCTCTGATGTTTTCGTTTTTGATTATTCTTTGATAAATGTTTATATTATACAAAACTAACATTTCAATTTGAGACTACTAATTATACCATTAATGGAATATAATCAATATTTCTTTACCCCCCACAAATTGTATGCATCGAATTGGAAACTTTCCTTTCAAGGAAAGTACGGAGCTAGTATTTTTATAAACCAAAAGCTACGGAAGTCCATAGATGCTTAGCCACATTAGGGTGGTCATCACTAACTGCACTAGTTGTAGTTGTAGTTGCTTTTCTTTTTTACTTTCCACACTTTACTAACCCTATTTGCTATCACCTTTTTTTTATCTTATATCATATTATATTTTGTATTTGGAATGGAATTGCATATTTTATTTAAGGAGATATGTTCGGATGGAAAACAGACGTGACCTAAAATTCATCTACTTGATGTTCAAGTATAAGGTAGGGTTGAGTGTGCTGAATCGTCTGCTCTACCACTTAATCACAAGATGCAAGACATGAATATAAAAATTGGGGGTGAGGGAATTAAATTCTGTAGTTGGAATGTTAAGGGAATTAATGAACCTATCAAGAGAGGCAAAGTGTTAGCTCATTTAAAATCATTGAAAACAGATATAATATTTCTCCAGGAGACCCACCTTAAAAAGGAAGCACAACACAGATTGAAAGCAAAATGGATTGCTAAAGCGTACCACTCTTCATTCTCACATAAATCAAGAGGTGTTGCAATATTAATTCGTAAAGGTATACCCTTTAAACATATATAAACGATAGAAGACATTGAAGGCAGATATATTGTAATAATAGGGGAGTTATACTTAAAAAAGGTGACTCTCCTCACGGTGTATGGACCGAATTTTGATAGCCCTCTGTTTTTTAAGAGAATTCTTAACAATATCCCGGAAGGTACACAACAAAACTTAATAATCGGTGGAGATTTAAATTGTACTTTGGATGCTTGTTTGGATAGATCATCAACTCAAAGAAAACTAAAATCTCGATCAAGTGAATTTTTAAATTCATACATTAATACTACTAATATTAAGGACGTTTGGAGAATTGAAAATCCATCGGGCCGAGAATATTCATTTTACTCACCAGTACATAAAACTTACTCAAGGATAGACTATTTTTTAGTAGATTCAAAACTTATCCCATTTACCTATAACTCACAATATCATAACATCATAATCTCAGACCACGCCCCGTTAACATTTATGATCAAAATAAACGGAATGGCAGAGACACAGTCACAATGGAGATTTAATCCCCAAATCTTAAAAGATAAGTCATGTAATGAATATCTAGTAAAACAGATTTAAATGTTTTTTGAGGCTAACGATAGCCCTGAAATCTCTGCCTCCCTTCTTTGGGAAACATTTAAAGCATTTGTACGAGGAGCATTAATTTCTTCCCAATCATTTTTTAATAAAGAGAATAGGGCCAAACAACAGAAACTGGAAATGGAAATAAAGCAATTAGACACAGAAAATGCAGCAGCACCATCCACGATAAAACACAATAAAATTGCAGTATCGAAATATAAATTAAACAAGATTTATTCAGACCAAGTTATAAAACGTTATCAACATACAAAACAATTAAATTTTGAATTTGGTGACAAACCACAAAAACTATTAGCGCGTCAACTTCGCAAATTGGACGGGGAAAAAACAATATACAAAATTAGAACAGATAAGGGAGAAACATTAACACTGCCTAAAGATATTAATGATAGATTTCTACAATACTACCAAAAATTGTATTCATCTAAAATAACAGAACAATCAACGGGAATGGAAACATTTTTACAGAATTGTAAGTTTGCGGGTCTAGATCAGAAAGAGAGAGAATTGCTAGGGGCTGAAATTACGATAAAAGACATTGAAGAATCAATAAAGTCCTTAAAAAACGGAAAGTCGGCAGGACCCGATGGTCTAAATTCGGAATTTTATTAAAAAAATTATGATTTGCTTTCCCCACGCCTACAGACAATGTACAACTACGCTTATACTCAACAGAAACTCCCAGAAACTCTAAATGAATCTACAATCATACTTATACCAAAAACGGACAAGGATCTTGAAGACCCAGGTTCATACAGAGCTATAGCCCTCTTAAATACTGATCAGAAAATATTAACTAAGATTCTATCTAATAGATTGAGCTTAGTGATCAGCAAATTAATACATCCCGACCAAACAGGGTTTATCCCCAAACGGTATTCATTTTATAATCTGAGAAGATTATTTAATATTATATACCCCAATAGAATCCCTAACGCAGAGCTAGCAATTATCTCGTTAGATGCTGAAAAAGCATTTGACCAGGTAGAATGGCCATATTTATTTTCGGTGATGGAAAAATTTCAACTAGGAGAGAAGTACTGTACATGGGTTAAATTGTTATATTCTAATCCAACAGCTAGAATATTAACAAACAAAATGTTATCAACTAAATTTAATCTCTCTAGAGGCTGTAGACAAGGATGCCCACTATCCCCACTATTATTTGCTCTTGCAATCGAACCCCTAGCAGAAATCGTTAGAAACCATCCAGGAATATTTGGATACAATACTAGAGACACAAGGAATAAAATCTCCTTATATGCAGATGATATACTAATATATATTACAAAATTAGAAACTAGTATTCCAAACCTATTAAATCTAATAACTCAATTTGGTCAGTTTTCAGGATATAGAATCAATTGGAATAAAAGCGAAATCATGCCAATAACAAAATTCAATTTACGTACAATACAACAATCCCCTTTTAAAATAGTTAAAGATAAATTTAAATACTTAGGAATCTATGTAACTAAGACATATACCTCTTTATTTAAACTAAATTTCCCACCCTTACTGAATAAACTACATAAGAATATTCAATACTGGAAAACACTCCCCATTTCTATGCTTGGGAGAATTAATGCTATAAAAACGATTTTTTTACCGCAACTGCTGTACCTACTTCAATTAATTCCAATATATATCCCAAAAACTTTTTTCAAAAAAGTCGATTCCATTGTTACAAGTTTTGTCTGGGATTATAAGAATCATAGAATAAGTAAAAAACATTTATGTAAATCAAAGATAAATGGAGGTCTGGCTTTGCCAAATTTCTTATTTTATTTTTGGGCAGTCCATATTAAAAACATGAATTTCTGGCTGGAAGAAATGGATCGACAACCAGATTGGCTAATGATGGAAAAGGAAGACTGTCTACCTTTTGAAATTGGACCGATCATATTTGCCCCCACAAAACTGCACAAAAAAACCTATAAAGAAAACCCCATAATACATAGTGGAATACGAATTTGGAAACAAATAAAAAAAGATTTTAAATTGAATAATATACCACTCTGCCTTCCCATTGTAAATAATCCTTTATTCAAATCATCCTTTATGGACAAAGGTTTCACACAATGGAAACATTATGGAATCAAAAAGATAGGACATCTTTATGGGAAAGGTACTTTTCTTTCATTTCAAGAGTTACAACCGAATTATGGACTGCACTCAAATAATTTCTTCAGATATCTACAAATTAGAGATTATGTTAAATCTAATACACAAGTTTACAGGAATAGGGAATCAGAAATTCTTGATGAATGTCTGAACAAGCATCCTAATACTGAAAAACTAATAGCTTATATTTATAACACCCTACTAAATAACGAGGTACCACCGACCGAACCATATAGATACAAATGGGAAAATGAAATCGGTCATCCTATCACGAAAGATATGTGGGACGAAAGTTTACAACAAATACATCAATGTTCATTAAATGCCAGACATACTTTAATACAATTCAAGGTCTTACATAGACTACTCTTCTCTAAAATAAATCTAAATAGAATCTTCCCACAAATCTCTCCTATTTGTGATAAATGTCTACATTTAGAGGCTAATTTAACACATACGTTTGCAAACTGTATAAAACTTAAACATTTCTGGACTGATATTTTTGAAATAACTTCAGAAGTTATTAATACAAAACTGGACCCAGACACATAATTAATAATACTTGGAATATCAGAACAAAGCTTAACACTCACAACAAACCAAAGAAACTTCCTCAATTACAGTATAATAACCGGAAAAAATTAATATTAAAATTTTGGAAAGGCCCTACAACCCCCACAATTAAAATGTGGATTACGGAAATGTCGGAGACCCTATACTTAGAAAGAATTAGACTTGTCTTAATGGACAAACAAGATCTTTTCCATAAAATTTGGGCTCCATTCATTAACTATCTGAAGGGATAGATTGGCACAGCACGAGGACCCAGCTGAAACTTGAACTCAGGAATAGATGAAAAGCTATACTTTTTGACCTACGAACCTATCTCCATTGATGTATTACAGGTAACCCATTCCACCTCCCTTGTTTTTCTGTTGTGTTTTTTTTTGCTTTCTTTTTTATTTGTAACTTTCTACCCTCTCTTTTTCCCTCTTTCTATAAAAAATAAAAACACTAGAAGCAGAAGTAATTGATAATGGAAAATTTTAATAATGTATGACTGATGTATATGAAAAGTTTTTTTTACTATAATATGTAACTACATTTTATAATATGTCTACTTCTAATAAATAAATAATCAAAAAAAAATAAAAGAATTGCCACAGAAAGATTTAGATATCTGGGTATTCAAATTACCAGAAAATACAACTCTTTATTTAATGCAAATTATTTGCCTTTACTTACCAAATTACATGCTTTGACCCAATTTTGGAAAACACTTCCGATGTCTTTAATAGGCAGAATAAATGCCATAAAAATGATTTTTCTCCCACAAATGTTGTACTTATTTCAATCAATACAAATATACCTACCTATTTTTTTAAAAACTTGATTCACACATCACAAATTTTATATGGGACTATAAATCCCATAGAATCCAAAGACGACATCTTTGCAAAACCCAAATAATTCGGTGGACTTACATTCCCTAATGTTTGTACCACTATTGGGCAGTGAATATCAAAAATGTAATTCACTGGTTGGACAACTCAACACAACAGGCAGAATGGATAGTAATGGAGAGGGAGGATTGTTCTCCTTTTAACATAGGAGCGATCCTTCTCTCCCCAATAAAACTGAATAATACAATATACAAGAGAAATCCGATTATCCATAGCACAATACCAATTTGGAGACAAATAACATTTACTCTCAAATTAAGAAACCTATCGCTTCTCTCTACTATATCTAATAATCCGCCGTTTAAACCATCTATTTTCGACAAACATTGACTCACTGGGAAAGAATAGGAATTAAAACGTTTGGAGATATGTATGAAATGGGAAACCTTGGATCATTCCAAGAATTACAATTTAAATACAATTTGAGAAGTAATCAATATTTTAGATACATTCAAGTTCGAGATTACTTGAAGAAACATACACAAGAATATCAAACTCTGACGTCAGTTCTACTAGATGAAGGCATGGACAGAAAGTGGGAACAAGAACTATCTATCAACATTTCTAAAGACAGATGGTACAAATATTTGCTATATGTACATAAATACTCGATTAATGTTAGACACATCCTAACTCAATTTAAAATCTTACATAGACTATATTACTCGAAAACCAAACTGAATAAATTTTTCCAAATGTTTCCCCCATCTGTGATGAATGTCTATCACAAGAAGCAACTATAGCACACTCCTTCGTATCTTGTATTCAAACAAATCTTTGAAATCTTCTCAAAACTATTTAAAATAAGAGTGGACCCTAACACAGAATTGATTATTGTCGGAACAACGGAAGGCTGCTCTGAGCTAACTTCGTTTCAAAATTGTTTCCTTAACTATGGTTTGATAACGGCAAAAAAAAGTATACTCAAATTTTGGTAAAATGCACCCACCCCAACGCTTAAAATGTGGATCACAAACATGTCTGAAATGTTACATCTCGAAGATATGAGATTCGTTCTAGCAGGAAAATCACAGCAATTCTTAAAGATATGGCCTCCTTTCATCGACCTATTACAAGTATAATATGGTGCAACGTAACTCTGTTAATTAACCTTTCAGAGCTAGGTGTGGGGCGTGGAAAGATATGAAGTAGGTATATCCCTTTTCTTTTCTGTTCTGTTTTTTTCTTTTCTTTTTTTTCCTTCTCTTCCTCCTATTTTTTCTATTTCTTTTTTTTAGCTCTTCCTTTCCGGTCTTCTCTTTTTTTCTACATCTCTATGGGCTCTTTCTCTCTATCTATCCACAAATTACCGATTGTTAACTTCTGGGGCTTACACATCACTACTTTTCTTAAGCTCTTCTTTTTTCTTCTTTCCTTGGGCCTATTATTTTTATATTGTTAAATCTAAAACAAGAAGTTGTACACGAAAAGTATTATGTTATATACCATGGTTATACGATTGTACATTACTTCTAATAAAAATATTAAAAATATAAATAAATAAAAAGAAACTCCCACGTCGGGGTGATCGAAACTCCCACGTCGGGGTGATCGAACTCTTGCAGCTTGCTCCTCCCGAAATCGTTCTCTAACCAGGGACCGGGAGCTCCACGATGTTAAAGATCGCAGGCTCCCGTGGTCGGAGCTCCCGAAGTCGGTCTCCAGCAGAGGGCGCCAGTCCACGATGGCCGCAACGCGGGTAAGAGATATAGGGGGTGTGCACGTTAGGTCACTGTGTCATAGGGCTTGACGCACGGAGCCGCTCAATCTATCTGGAGGACATCCGTAAATCCCGGTATGTTATTAATGCAAGAAACGCGTACCTTCCTACCTGTTAAAAACCGCCAGAAAGTTGAATTTTTACGCTGAAAAAGATTGTGGAAATCGGGGTAAGTGTGAGACATGTACACAACTTTAGAATCCCAAAAGTGAAGCGAAATGAAGGTAAAGAGATACGAGAGCTGAAGGGACAACAGCAGCTAAAGTGCTTGGCCAACATTGGCTGAGCAGATATCGTAATTGAAAATATTGGGAATTATCGCGTTTGCTCACTGCATTTCATCAACAGTAAGGCATTATTTGTGTTTTTTCTTGATTCCTTTGTTATCTAAAAAGTCTCAGAAGTGATCAATCTGGTTGTAAATTTTTCATCAGATGCGTTTTCATTTTGTATGTAAAACCCCACTTGAGAACCATGGGCGATTTAAAAAATTTAGTCAGATTTATCACTTCTGAAACTTTTTAGATGCCAAAGGAATCAAGAAAAAACACAAATAATGCCTTAGTTGATGCAGTGAGCAAACGACCAATGTTCGCTGAGCACTCTGTCTGTTGTTGTCCCTTCAGCTCTCACTTCTATCTACCGTCATTTCTCCTCACTTTTGGAATTCTGAAGTAGGCTAAATGTCTCACACGCTTATCCCGATTTCCATAATTATTTACAGCGGAAAAATTGACATTTACGGCGGGTTTTAACGGGCCCGCTACGTTGGAAACAGTGGTAAGTGCCTACCTGCAGTACGTCGCGTGTACTCCATTTGGAGTAGCGTAGCAACAGTACGGGTCATGGGTCGTGACTCGACTGCCGTGAAACCTCCCTATAAACAAGATACCCTCCAATCCCCACCCACCACATGAAACAAGCTAGAGACCAATAAAACATACATTTAGCACATACCAAAAAACAACAAAAAAGTGAGGGACGAAACAGACTGCTGGCGAGGCGGCCATTGCGGGCGACACCCGGTGCAATTCGGGTGCTGTGTGTACGGTGTTTGTACTTTTTCCCCGTGACCTGCGTGGGTTTCGTCCCACACTCCAGAAACGCGCAGATTTGTAGGATAATTGGCTGTTCGGCGCTGACTCGGTAGGTGTAAGGGCCTGGTTCCATGCTGTACCTCTAGACTAAACTGAACTCTAAGAAGGGTATCAGATTTGATCAAAACAAGCGGGGCTTTTCACTATCCCAGTTCCCGTTGACAGGGAAATGAGAAATGGACAGAATGGGGAGAGAGAGTGAATGGGAGAGAGAGAGAGAAGGGAGAGAGAGAGAAGGGAGAGAGAGAGAGGGGGGAGAGAGAGAAAGGGGAGAGAGAGAATGGGGAGAGAGAGAATGCGGAGAGAGAGAGAGAAGGGAGAGAGAAGGGAGAGGGGAATGATGGCACGTTATATCCCGCCGCCGAACCCCCCATCGCACCATTGCACCCTTCTTCACGGCGGCCCAGTGATGTCTCGGGTCTGACAATTCGAGGGATCTAACAACACTAAGAGCAGCCCCAAGTCGCCGCATTCCTCGACTCGAATCTGAGCTTCAAAAATCAGGTGGTGGGCTTGATGTGTCCCGCTGGCCATATTTTGGAGACTCCTGCCTTACATGAACTAAACAAAAATGTACAGAAGTACAAATATTGATTACTTTATTAATTGTGATAAGTATAGATCTATTGTAAAAAAAATCTAATCACTTTCTAATGCACCGACAACGTCTATCTTCCCAATGACCGTTTTTTTCGCCGAGTGGCGTATCTTGCTCCGCTCCTTGATCTTTGGTCAGCGCCGCCGCCGCTGCTGAAGCAAGCTAAAGTGGAAGGAGAGTAAGGTAGCGTTCATTACGTGGGCTGAGGCTACGTAATTGACGCTGCTCTTCCTACGCTAGGGTCAAGACACGCCCCCTTGTGAGGCAGATGTGATCGCTGCCTCCCCTGGAGCTTTTTCAATGCAGTTTTATGTGAGACCAGCGAGCACAAATTTAATATCTTTATATGTGAAATACGTTACCTGGACTATGGAAGATAGGGACATGTAATGAAGGGGTTTACACACATTGCATTGGTGACATACATAGAGATAGTAACAGGCACACGCTTATTGCCCGCACTCCATGCAGATTCTGAGGGGTTGCGCAATCAGGGGGGAGGCTCAGCTCGCCGCTGCCTCATCTTTTCATGTATTTGCAGCAGAGCTGCGCAAATTTTGCGATTTTTTACTATAAAAACTGGTTCGATTCTTATAGAAATTACATTGATAACACAGACCAGTGGAAAATTCTTCATATTTATTTTATTTTAATATTATTTTTCTTTAGAAACATAGAAACATAGACGTTACTTTCCTTAACAGCTATTTTCATTGGTAGTCTGACAGGTGAGGCACTGCCTCCCCTGCCTCCCCTGACCGCACGTCCCTGTCTCTAAATGAAACTAAACTAAACGAAGTAACTTCAAAACATTCTCCCTTGTCTTTGGTCAATTATCTTAGCTCTCACGCACTGACACAATGCTGTCGGTACAACAGGCCTACAGAGGCATAACCTTTATAAGACGTTGGGCATGCTGCCTGTGGAGTATTGCGTGCAGTTCTGGTCATCCCTTTACAGGAAGGATGTGGAGGCTTTGGAGAGGGTGCAGAGGAGGTTTACCAGAATGATGCCTGGATTAGAGAGCATGCTACAGGGAGAGGTTTGACAGACTTAGGTTGTTTTCTCTGGAAAACGGAAACATAGAAACATCGAAAATAGGTGCAGGAGTATGCCATTCGGCCCTTCGAGCCTGCACCGCCATTCAATATGATCATGGCTGATCATCCAACTCAGTATCCTGTACCTGCATTCTCTCCATACCCCCTGATCCCATTAGCCACAAGGGCCACATCTAACTCCCGCTTAAATATAGCCAATGAACTGGCCTCAACTACCTTCTGTGGCTGATAATTCCACAGATTCACCACTCTCTGTGTAAAAAATATTTTTCTCATCTCGGTCTTAAAAGGCTTCCCCCTTATCCTTAAACTGTGACCCCTTGTTCTGGACGTCCCCAACATGGGGAATAATTTTCCTGTATATAGCGTGTCCAACCTCTTAAGAATTTTGTAAGTTTCTATAAGAATTTTGTAAGTTTCTTTAAGAATTTTGTAAGTTTCTATAAGAATTTTGAAAGTTTCTATAAGCATTTCGTAAGTATCTATAAGGAAGCTGAGGGGAGACTTGGTAGAAGTATATAAAATTCAAGAGACATAGATATTGTAGACTGTCCAGGTAGAAATATCAAGGACTTGAAGGCTAGCTTTCACGTGAGAGGGGCAAAGTTTAAAGGAGATGTGCGGGGACAAGTTTTATTTTACACAGAGGGTGGTGGGTGTCTGGAACGCGCTGCCAGGGTTGGCGGCGGAGGCAGATACGATGGTGGCGTTAAGCAGGCTTTTGGATCGGCACATGGATTTGCAGGGAGGGAGGGATGTGGATCACGTGCAGGCAGAGGAGATTAGTTCATCTTGCAGGGCCAGATTTAGATGAAGAGAGGCCCTAAGGTGTTCCACTTGTGAGCCCCCCCCCCCCCCCTCAATCCCCCACCCGCACGACTGGAGGAAGATGGTCCACCACATTGACACCGATTTGCAGCCGAGCGTGGCCAATGTGACATGGGACTGGAAAGCTGCGCTTTATTCATTTATTTATTTATTTATTTATTGCCACTGCTAGTGTCGAGTTAGTGGCTTAAAACACTATTATACTGAAATGGAGGGCAAGGAAAATGACTGAAGGGTTGTTTAGAGACTATAGTGCGTTGTGACAGCATATATAATATGTATAATTTTTTTTCTCTGTTGTCAGCCGGGCAAATCTGGTACTGTCATCTTGGCATCATGTTCGGAACGGACATTGTGGGCCGAAGGGCCTGTTCCTGCGCTGTACTGCTCGATGTTCTATGTGCTTAGGTTGAAGTGCTTACACTGTTCAGTCTGGGTTGAGATCCATTAGCGGTCAGCATCTGCTGTCGGTTCCGTGGTGTAATGGTGAGCACTCTGGACTCTGAATCCAGCGATCCGAGTTCAAATCTCGGCGGAACCTGTTTACTGTCAGGTGCTGTGCTGTCATTTGGACACATGCAGAGATCTCCGCTCGGCCCGCATTAACCAACCTGACCTCCCGATGGATCAGCGCTTCAACCCCCCCTCCCATTCCGTATCCGACCTCTCTGTCCCGGGTCTCCTCCATGGCCAGAGCGAGCACCACCGGAAATTGGAGGAACAGCACCTCATATTTCGCTTGGGTACTCTACATTCTGGTGGCATGAACATTGAATTCTCCCAATTGTGTTGGCCCTTGCTGTCTTCTCCCCTACCTATCTCTCCCTCAGCCCTCGGGCTCCTCCTCCTCCTTTTTCCTTTCTTTTCCCCGCCCCCCTCCCCCATCAGTCTGAAGTAGGGTTTCTCCAGCATTTTTGTGTACCAGAGATTCTGCCTCCTCCATTTTGACGGACCCTCGTTGGAGACCCTGTGGCTTTCTTTAATCAGTCTCTATCTTGCAATAAACATTATCCTGTATCTGTAAACTGTGGACCGCATGCTAGTAATCATGTATAATCTGTCTGCTGACCGGATAGTAGGCAATAGCTCTTCACTGTACCTCGGTACAAACGGCAATTAACTAAATTAATCCACACTAAACAGCACTAAATTAAACTAAACTAAACTAAACCAAACCAAATTACATTAAACCATCAAACTAAATTAAACTCCTCAACTAAATAGCACTAAACGAACCTAAAATAAACTAAACTAATCTAAACTACACTAATTGGTATTGGTGACACCACACCTGGAGTATTGTGTACAGTTTCGGTCTCCTAATCTGAGGAAAGACATTCTTGCTATAGAGGGAGTACAGAGAAGGTTCACCAGACTGATTTCTGGGATGGCAGGACTTTCATATGAAGAAAGACTGGATAGACTCGGCTTGTACTCGCTAGAATTTAGAAGATTGAGGGGGGATATTATAGAAACTTACAAAATTCTTAAGGGGTTGGACAGGCAAGATGCAGGAAGATTGTTCCCGATGTTGGGGAAGTCCAGAACAAGAGGTCACAGTTTAAGGATGAGGGGGTAATCTTTTAGATGAGAAAAACATTTTTCACACAAAGAGTGGTGAATCTCTGGAATTCTCTGCCACAGAAGGTAGTGGAGGCCAGTCCATTGGCTATATTTAAGAGGGAGATAGATGTGGCCCTTGTGGTTAAAGGGACCAGGGAGTATGGAGAGAAGGCAGGTACAGGATACTGAGTTGGATGATCAGCCATGATCATATGGAATGGCGGTGCAGGCTCGAAGGGCCGAATGGCCTACTCCTGCACATATTTTCTATGTGTCTATGTTTCTATGAGTCTTTGTGTGTCAGGTCGGGGGGTGGGGGTGGGGGTTGGGGGGGGGGGGGAAGAGATAGGTCGCTAAGGTTCGGAATAAATTTACCCAGGTAGTTGACCATTCCAAGGAACCTTTGTAGACTCGTAACGTCAGTAGGAATCGGCATCACGTTGATAGCAGCAGTTTTTGATGACCGGCGAAGCGCTGTATCTCGAAAAGCAAATTAAAAGTAAACACCATCCCGCACACTAGGGACAACTTACAACTTTCACCCAAGCCAATCAACCTATAAATCTTTGGAGTGTAGGACGAAACCGGAGTACCAGAGAAAATCCAAGCAGGTCATGGGGAGGGCCTACAAACTCGGCACAGATAGCGCCCATGGTCAGGATCGAACCCGGGATTCTGGTGCCGTGAGGCAGCAGCTCTACCGCGGCGCCACCTTGCCGCCCCACTTCGTGCTTTGAGATGGGCCTCCAATGGAGGATGCCACAGACAGGTCCGTGAGGAAGGAGGAAGGGGAGATAAAATGGCAGCCGAAAGCTCAGGACCACTGAGCACAAAGTGTCTGTTTTGTTTCCCATACAGTGTACAGGGATCGGCACTGGGAAGATACAGGCTTAGACACAAAAAGCTGCAGGAACTCAGCGGGACAGGCAGCATCGCTGGAAAGATGGAATGGGTGACGTTTCGCCTCGAGACCTTTCTTCAAACTGGTTCGGGATTAGAGAAATGAGTGATATTGACGATGGTGTAGAGAGATGAAGAACAATGGATGAAAGATATGCAAAATATAACGATGATAAAGGAAACTGGCCATTTCAGGTAGCCCCGGCATTCCCACTCTCTCAATCCCTCCCCACCCATGTCGCACCAGCTTCTCGTTCTCTCCTAGCAAACTGTCAACAATGGACACAGCCTGTTTCCTATATCATCGTTACTTTGTGCACATCTGTAATGTATTTGTTCTATATCTCACCGTCTATATCTCTCGTTTCCCTTCCCCCTGACTCAGTCTGAAGAAGGGTCTCGACCTGAAACGTCGCCCAATCCTTCTCTCCCCCAGATGCTGCCTGTTCTGCTGAGTTACTCCAGCAAGTGTGTCTCCCGTCCATCTGAATACAAGGATCTAACACAGTTTAGAACGCTTCCAAGCTGAAAACAGCCTTTACATTGAAGTCCTTTTGAACATTTATCAAAGTTTCCACTAGGAACTGAGGAACGTTCATATAGGCAAGGCTTGGAGAGTAAAAACGGCCCCACTCAGAAGCGCAGCAAAGCAGTGGGACCAAAAGCTGCCATTCCCTGACCGGGAATCGAACCCGGGCCGCGGCGGTGAGAGCGCCGAATCCTAACCACTAGACCACCAGGGAAGCTGCCAATGAGGCTTACGTTGTACTATGTGTAAGAAGGAACTACAGATGCTGCTTTACTAATGTAGGCACAGAGTAGAGCTGGTTGAAATCTCCAAACTCTCTGGAGTAAATGCCACCGGGAGAAAAGTCATCTCGAGCCAAGGACTAATGAACGAGCTCGGCCAAGAAGGGAATGATCCCCAGAGCGGTGGATTGGAGCGGGAACGTTGAACGAAGGGCGGGGAACGATCGGATGGCTGCTTGCGTCCGTCAAAAGGAGGAGGCACATTCCCTGCCTGCGTCTGCAAGGGCAGCACAGCACCTGACAGCAGACAGGTTCCGCCCAGATTCCAACACGGATCGCTGGATTCACAGTCCAGAGTGCTCACTGTAACACCACGGAACACACAGCGGATGCTGACTGCTTTTCGAGCCCCACCCTACTGCTCAGACAGGGTCCAGAGAAGGTTTACGAGGTCGATCCCACGAACGAGTTTTTGATGACACTGGGGCCTGTACTCGCTGGAGTTTAGAAACATAGAAACATAGAAAATAGATGCAGGAGTAGACCATTCGGCTCTTCGAGCCTGCACCGCCATTCAATATGATCATGGCTGATCATCCAACTCAGTATCCTGTACCTGCCTTCTCTCCATACCCCCTGATCCCTTTAGCCACAAGGGCCACATCTAACTCCCTCTTAAATATAGCCAATGAACTGGCCTCAACTGGTAAGAATGAAACTTACCATATAGTGAAAGGCCTGGATAGAGAGGATGTTTGGAGAGGATGTGGAGAGGATGTGGAGAGGATACCTGGAGTATTGTGCGCAGTTTTGGTCCCGTAATTTGAGGAAGGACATTCTTGCTATTGAGGGAGTGCAGCGTAACAATGTTAATTCCCGGGATGGCGGGACTGTCATATGCTGAGAGAATGGAGCAGCTGGGCTTGTACACTCTGTAGTTTAGAAGGATGAGAGTGAATCTCATTGAAACATATAAGATTGTTAAGGGCTTGGACACGCTAGAGGCAGGAAACATGTTCCCGATGTTGGGGGAGTCCAGAAACATGGGCCACGGTTTCAGAATAAGAAGTAAGCCATTTAGAACGGAGACGAGGAAACACTTTTTCTCACAGAGAGTGGTGAGTCTGTGGAATTCTCTGCCTCAGACGGCGGCGGAGGCAGGTTCTCTGGATGATTTCAATAGAGAGCTAGATAGGGCTCTTAAAGATAGCGGAGTCAGGGGATATGGGGAGAAGGCAGGAACGGGGTACTGATTATGGATGATCAGCCATGATCACATTGAATGGCGGTGCTGACTGGAAGGGCCGAATGGCCTACTCCTGCACCTATTGTCTACTGTCTATTGTTTCCACTAGTGCACGTTTTCTCTTCCTGTACGTGATCCATCTCCCTCCATTCCCTGCTTACTGCGCGTCTTCCCGATCTATTCCCCTCGTGATTTTGGACACCTCTATAAGATCACTAGTATTGCTGTTGGCGGCTTGGTGGCGCAGCGGTAGAGTTGCTGCCACAGCGCCAGATACCAGATTCCATCCTGACTACGGGTGCTGTCTGTACGGAGTTTGTACGTTCTCCCCGTCCCTGCTTGAAGCCAGCAGAATCCGATCAAGGATAGTCCGAGGGTCTCCAATGAGGTAGAAAGCAGTTCATCTCAACTCTCTGGTTGCGGTAGGACGATTCTGTTGCTTGATAACAGCCGGGAAGAAACTGTCTCTGAATCTGGAGGTGTGTGTTTTCACACTTCTGTACCTCTTGCCAGATGGGAGAGGGGAGAAGAGGGAGCGGCCGGGATATGACTCGTCCTTGATTATGCTGTTGGCCTTGCCGAGGCAGCGTGAGGTGTAGATGCATTTACTGGCAGGGAGGTTGGTTTCTGTGATGGTCTGGTCTGGTCTGCGTCCACAAACCTCTCACTTCAGATTCAGATTCAGATTTAGATTCAACTTTAATTGGCATTGTCAGTGTACAGTACAGAGACAACGAAATGCAGTTAGCATCTCCCTGGAAGAGCGACATAGAATATGATTTCAATAAATAAATCTATTTACATGCACACAATCATAGTGTTTTTCTGTTTTTCCTGTGGGAGGAGTGTCCGGGGATGGGGTGATTGGCAGTCACCGAGGTACATTGTTGAGTAGTGTGACAGCCGCAGGGAAGAAGCTGTTCCTGGACCTGCTGGTCCGGAAACGGAGAGACCTGTAGCGCCTCCCGGATGGTAGGAGGGTAAACAGTCCATGGTTGGAGTGAGAGCAGTCCTTGGCGAAGCTGAGCGCCCTTCGCAGACAACGCTTGCTTTGGACAGATTCAATGGAGGGGAGCGAGGAACCGGTGATGCGTTGGGCAATTTTCACCACCCTCTGCAGTGCTTTCCGGTCGGAGACAGAGCAGTTGCCATACCATACTGTGATACAGTTGGTAAGGATGCTCTCGATGTTGCAGCGATAGAAGTTCACCAGAATCTGAGGAGACAGATGGACCTTCTTTAGTCTCCTCGGGAAGAAGAGACGCTGGTGAGCCTTCTTGATCAGAGTTGAGGTATGGTGGGTCCAAGAGAGGTCATCGGAGATGTTGACCCCCAGGAACCTGAAGCTGGAAACACGTTCCACCTCCGTCCCGTTGATGTGGATGGGGGTGTGCGTGCCGCCCCTAGACTTCCTGAAGTCTACAATGAGCTCCTTGGTCTTCTTGGAGTTAAGGGCCAGGTTGTTGTCAGCGCGCCATGCTGCTAGGAGCTGGACCTCCTCCATATAGGCCGACTCATCGTTGTTGCTGATGAGGCCAATCACCGTTGTATCATCTGCATACTTGATGATGGTGTCAGTACCATGTACAGGTGTGCAGTCGTAGGTGAACAGGGAGTAGAGGAGGGGGCTCAGCGCACAGCCCTGTGGAACGCCGGTGTTCAAGGTGAGGGTTGAAGAGGTGTGCTTGTCTAACCTAACAGACTGGGGTCTGTTGGTTAGAAAGTCCAGTATCCAGTTGCAGAGGGAGGGGCCGATGCCCAGGTTACCGAGTTTGGTGATCAGTTTTGATGGTATAATGGTGTTGAATGCTGAGCTGTAATCGATGAACAGCATTCTTACATAAGTGTCTCTGTTGTCGAGGTGGGAGAGGGCGGAGTGAAGTGCCGTTGAGATGGCATCCTCCGTATTCCTGTTCTTGCGGTAGGCAAACTGATAAGGATCCAGTGTGGGGGGTAGGCAGCCTTTGAGGTGTGCCAGGACCAGCCTCTCGAAGCACTTGGTGATGATGAGGGTAAGTGCAACTGGGCGGAAGACGTTGATGCTTGCCGCAGTGGAGTGTGTTGGCACCGGCACGATGGAGGTGGTTTTAAGGCACTTGGGGATAAATGCTTGGGCAAGTGACAGGTTGAAGTTGTCAGTCCAGGCGTCTGTCAGCTGCGAGGGGTTGGTGATCAGCAGGGAGCACAGCCTTGATGGCAGTCTCTAGATTGTCCCGGTCGAAGCGGCCATAGAAATAGTTAAGCTCCTCAAGGAAGGAAGCATCGCTGGATGTGGGGGTGGTGTTGGTGGGTCTATAGTCCGTGATGGCCTGGATGCCTTGCCACATGCGTCGGGGTCGTAGTTGTTGTTGAAGTGCTCCTCAATCCTGAGCTTATGGCAGTGCTTGGCCTTCTTGATGCCCCTCTTCAGGTTAGCCCTGGATGAACTGTAGGCTCGAGCATCGCCTGACCTGAAAGCGGTGTCCCGTGCTTTCAGCAGTAGCCTGACCTCGCTGTTCATCCATGGCTTCTGATTCGGGAATATGGTCACCCGTTTGAGGGAGGTGACACTATTGATGGTGGAGTTTATAAAGTCCAGAACAGAGGATGTGTAGGAATCAATGTCCGTGTGGGAGTCAAGGGTGGCCTGGGCTGCAAACGCCTTCCAGTCAGTTTTTCCAAAACACTGCTGAAGTGTGGAGTCCGCTTCCTCTGACCATACTTTAACTGTCCTCACAGTGAGTTTAACCCGTCTGATGAGTGGGGAGTACTTAGGGAGCAGGAACAATGAGAGGTGATCCGACTGACCAAGGTGGGGGAGGGGGACGGCTTTGTAAGCTTCAGCCATGTTAGTGTAGACTTTGTCCAGTGTCTTGTCTACTCTCGTGGCGAAGGAGACATGTTGGTGGAATTTGGGGAGTACAGTCTTCAGATTGGAGTGATTGAAGTCACCCGCAACAATTAAGGCTGCCTCGGTGTTGTGAGTCTGTTGTTTGCTAATGGCAGTATGCAGCTCTTTCATTGCAAGCTTGGCATTAGCATCAGTAGGGATATAGGCTGCAGTCACAACAGTGGAGGTAAACTCTCTGGGCAGATAGAACGGTCTGCATCTAACCAAGAGGAACTCAAGGTTAGCTGAGCAGTGACTCTCGATGATGGTGGAGTCCGTGCACCATGCTTTATTTACATAACTGCTTCGTTCTGGCGTCTCCACCTGCTTTAAGTAGACCACCATCACCACAATGCCAAAGAACAGCAAGGTAGCGTCCCTTAATGGCGAATGCCCAGCGGCTCCGACACCCACCATCATGAAATGGTGGGCGGCACGGTGGAGCAGCGATAGAGTGATTCCTCACAGCGCCGGTACCTTGGGTTTGATCCTGACTACGGGTGCTATCTGTACGGAGTTTGCACGTTCTTCCTGTGACCTGTGTTGGTTTCCCCCGAGATCTATGGTGTCTTCTCACACTCTGGAGACGTACAGGTTTGTAGTTTAATTGGCTTCGGTAAAAATTGTAAATTGTCTCTAGTGTGTGTAGGATAGTGATAGTGCACGCTGGTCGGCGGGAACTCGGTGGGCTAAAGGGCCTGTTTCCGTGCTGTATCTCTGAAGGCTCTTAAATATGAAGAGACTTGCCTGAGGAAGAGACTTGCCTGAGGGGAGAGTGTGCAGGTTCCGTGGTGTAATGGTGAGCACTCTGGACTTTGAGTCCAGCGATCCGAGTTCAAATCTCGGTGGAACCTCAATATTTGCTGAATCAGCAGTGGGTGCCGTGAAGGCCATGCCGATTGCAAAGCTGAGCTCGGGGTTCCAGATGGAGATCATTACTTTTGGTGGTAATTAATAGGATGAGGGGTGATCTTATAGAGGTGTCCAAAATCATGAGGGGAATAGATCGGTTAGACGCACAGAGTTTCTAGCCCAGAGTAGGTGAATCGAGGATCAGAGGACATAGGTTTAAGATGAAGGGGGAAAGATGTTATAGGAATCTGAGGGGTAACCTTTTCACACAAAGGGTGGTGGGTGTATGGAACAAGCTGCCAGAGGAGTTAGCTGAGGCAGGGACTATCGCAACGTTTAAGAAACATTTAGACAGGTACATGGATAGGACAGGTTTGGAGGGATATGGAGCAAATGCGGGCAGGTGCGGCTAGTGTAGCTGGGACATGTTGGCTGGTGTGGGCAAGTTGGGCAGAAGGGCCTGGACGAGAGAGAGAGAGAGAGAGAGAGAGAGAGAGATTGAGAGAGGAGAGAGAGAGAGAGAGAGAGAGAGAGGAGAGAGTTGAGTGAGAAGGAGTAGAGAGATCTAGGGAGAGAGAAAGGATCCCTTTGACAGAGTAGAGAGAAGGGACCTCACTTTCTCTCTCTCCGTTTCTCTCCTCGCTTTCTCCCTTCCTCCTTGCTTTCTCTCTCTCTCTCCTTTTTCTCTCTCTCTCCTTCCTCTCTCTCATCCCTTGCTCTCTCCCTTTTTCTCCTCTCTCCCCTGTCTCTCTCGCCTCTTTCTCCTCCCCCTTTCTTTTCTCTCTCCTTCCTCTCCCTCCTTTCTCTCTCGCTCTCCCCTTCTCTCTCTCCTGTCTCTCTCCTCTCCTTCTTCTCTTCTCCTCTTCTTTCTCTCTCTCCTTCTCGCTCCTCCTCCTCTCTCTCCTTTTTCCCCTCTCTCCTCCTCCGTCTCTCTCCTTCTCCTCTCTCTCCTTCTTTCTCTTTCTCCTTTCTCTCTCCCTCCTGTCTCTCCTCTCCTCTCCCTTCTCTCTCTCTCCCTTTTTCTCTCTCTCTCCTGTCTCTCCTTCTCCTCTTCTTCTCTCTCTCCTTTCTCTCTTCTCTCCCGCTCTCTCTCTCCTTTGCCCCTCTGCTCCTTTCTCGCTCTCCCCCTCTCTCTCGTCTCTGGCTCGCGCGCGCGAGAGAGAGAAGGGAGGGATAGAAGGGAGATTCTAATGTTTCTATGTTTCTAAGAACTAGAGTGTACAAGTTCAAGATGCGGGGGGGGGTATAGTTAATCGGAATCCAAGAAGCAATTTCCAGACAGAGAGTAGAGGGCATATGGAACGAGCTGCCGAAGAAAGTGGTTGAAGCAGCTTCATTAGTCCTGTACATGGATAGGAGCGTTTGAGAAGGACACGTGTAAAACGCCGGCAAATGGGACGAGTGCGGAAGGACATGTTGCTGGGCATGGAGAAGATGGGCTTGTTTTCGTGTTTTGTGACTCCGGTGCTCCAACAAGAGAATAGTCTCTCCCACTATATTTCTCAAGATGCTGATTACACAATCTCTTCGTGCAGTCTTAATTGCCCGCCCTGGGGAACTGTCGCAGATATAAATATCAGCCCTTCAAGTTACCGTTGGTTCAGGCTGTACTTCAATTCGGCATCTGCAGACCAAGCCGTGTTTGCAATGATTAATACATTCATTGACGTGATCAACGCTTTGTACTATCCATTCCTAGCGGTTATCGGAATTGCACGTGAGTAATGATCAGTGTAAATATAGTCGTCAATGTTGCAAATGTAATAGTCGGTGTAAAAGTCATCGTGTTGTCCATTTCTCATTTCCCTGTCAACGGGAACTTGGATTGTGAAAAGGGACCGCGTGTCTTGATCAAATCTGATACCCTTCTTACAGTTTAGTTCAGTTTAGTTTAGAGGTACAGCATGGAACCAGGCCCTTCGACCCACCGAGTCCGCGCCGAACAGCCAATTATCCTACAAATCTGCGCGTTTCTGGAGTGTGGGAGTAAACCCACGCAGGTCACGGGGAAACAGTACAAACACCGTACACACAGCATCCGAATTGCACCGGGTGTCGCCCGCAATGGCCGCCTCGCCAGCAGTCTGTTTCGTACCTCACTTTTTTGTTGTTTTTTTGGTATGTGCTAAATGTATGTTTTACTGCTCTCTCGCTTGTTTTATGTGCGGGTGGGGGTTGGGGGGAATCTTGTTTATATCTCTTAGTTGCGTTGCGGCCATCGTGGACTGGCGCCCTCTGCTGGAGACCGACTTCGGGAGCTCCAACCGCGGGAGCCTGCGATCTTTAACGTCGTGGAGCTCGCGGTGCCTGGTTAGAGAACGATTTCGGGAGGAGCAAGCAGCAAGAGTTCGATCACCCCGACGCGGGAGCTTCGATCGCCCCGACGTGCGAGTTCCTTGTATTTATTTATTTTTGAAATATTTTTATTAAAAGTAATGTACAGTCGTATAAACCATGGTATATAACATCATACTTTTCGTGTACAACTTCTTGTTTTAAATTTAACAATATAAAAATAATAGGCCTAAGGAAAGAAGAAAAAATAAGAGATTAAGAAAAGTAGTGATGTGTAAGCCCCATAGCTAAATAGAGAGAAAGAGCCCATAGAGATGTAGAAAAAAAGAGAAGACCGGGAAGGAAGAGCAAAAAAAAAGAAATAGAAAAAATAGGAGGAAGAGAAGGAAAAAAAAAGAAAAGGAAAAACAGAACAGAAAAGAAAAGGGATATACCTCCTTCATATCTTTCCACGCCCCACACCTAGTTCTGAAACGGTTAATTACCAGAGATATGTTGCACCATATTATACTTGTAATAAATCGATGAAAGGAGGCCATATCTTTAAGAATTGCTCGGATTTTCCTGCTAGAACGAATATCATATCTTCGAGATGTCACATTTCAGACATGTTTGTGATCCACATTTTAAGCGTTGGGGTGGGTGCATTTTACCACAATTTGGGTATGTTTTTTTGTCGTTATCCAACCATAGTTAAGGAAACAATTTTGAAATGAAGTTAGCTCAGAGCAGCCTTCCATTGTTCCGACAATAATCAATTCTGTGTTAGGGTCCAATTGTATTTCAAATCGTTTTGAGAAGATTTCAAAGATTTCTTTCCAAAATGTATGAAGTTTTATACAAGATACGAAGGCGTGTGCTATAGTTGCTTCTTGAGATAGACATTCATCACAGATGGGGGGAAACATTTGGAAAACATTTATTCAGTTTGGTTTTCGAGTAAAATAGTCTATGTTAGATTTTAAATTGCTATGTACATATAGCAAATATTTATCTAGTAGAACTGACGTCAGAGTTTGATATTCTTGTGTATGTTTTTTCACGTAATCTTGAATTTGAAGGTGTCTAAAATATTGATTACTTCTCAAATTGTATTTAAATTGTAATTCTTGGAATGATAAAAGGTTTCCCATTTCATACATATCTCCAAACGTTTTCATACCTATTCTTTCCCAGTGAATAAATGTTTGTCGACAATAGATGGTTTAAATGATGGATTATTAGCTATAGGAGAGAGAAGCGGTAGGTTTCTTAATTTGAGAGTAAATTTTATTTGGCTCCAAATTGGTATTGTGCTATGTATAATCGGATTTCTCCTGTATATTGTATTATTCTGTTTTATTGGGGAGAAAAGGATCGCTCCTATGTTAAAAGGAGAACAATCCTCCCTCTCCGTTACTATCCATTCTGCCTGTTGTGTTGGGTTGTCCAACCAGTGAATTACATTTTTGATATTCACTGCCCAATAGTAGTACAAAAAATTAGGGAGTGTAAGTCGACCGAATTATTTGGGTTTGCAAAGATGTCGTCTTTGGATTCTATGGGATTTATAGTCCCATATACAATTTGTGATGTGTGAATCAAGTTTTTAAAAAAATTAGGTAGGTATATTGGTATTGATTGAAATAAGTACACAATTTGTGGGAGAAAAATCATTTTTATGGCATTTATTCTGCCTATTAAAGACATCGATTTGTCGTCTTTTTGGAATCATATGGTGCAACACAATTGTAAAAGCTAACTGTTTCAGGACTGGACGAGGGATGGTCAAGATTATAAACAATGATCTCCTTACTTCTTTTCTTTATGTCTTATTCTCTTTTTCCTATTTTCTTTTCCTCAACTTTCTTCACTCATTCGTCTTTTTTCTTTTTCTTCACACACTATATATCTCACGTCTTTCTATCCTTTACTATCTCATTTCTTTTTCTTATTCTTATCTTTCTTTATTATAACAAAAAAAATAAGAAGAAGCTGAGCTGAACATAAAATGTATTATGAAAATATATATTAGGCACTTTGGTGCCATATGATTGTACTTACTTCTAGTAAAATAAAATATTAAAAAATAAAAACAAAATAAAAAATAAAAAGTCATCCGAAGTGTTTTCCAAAATTGAGTTTGTAATTTGGTAAGTAAAGGCAAATAATTTGCATTAAATAAAGCGTTGTATTTTCTGGTAATTTGAATACCCAGATATTTAAATTTTTCTGTGGCAATTCTAAAGGGGAATTTTAAAAGGTGTGTCGGCTCTTGAGGTTTTATCGTCATTGTTTCGCTTTTGTTCCAGTTTATTCTATATCCTGAGAAGGAACCGAATTCCTCTATTAAATTTAATAAGTTTGGTATGCTAATTTGCGATTTTGTAATGTATAATAATACATCATCTGCGTATAGTGATATTTTATTATTAGAGTTTTTAGTATTATAACCGTGGATATTCGGATGCATTCTTATATTTTCTGCTTGGGGATCTATCGCAAGAGCGAATAGCAGGGGTGATAAAGCACAACCCTGTCTATTGCCCCTGGATAGTTGAAATTTCGGAGACAGTATGTTATTAGTTGATATTCTAGCAGTAGGCTTGTCATACAATAATTTTATCCATGAGATAAAATTCTCTCCCATTTGAAATTTTTGCAATAGAAGTTCAGTTTAAATTTGAGTATTGTTGTGTTATTGTGTTTATCTATAGTTGGGTCTTTCGCGTTGTCTAAATCCAATTGTCTAATTTGTTCTTCTAATTGCAATTGTTCCGTCTTATTCTTTTCATTTTGAAAAGCTTGATATGAAATTATCGATCCTCTAATAAATGCCTTACACGATTCCCATAGTAAAGAGGATGATATGCCTGGGTGTCAATAGTCTCAAAGAAAAAATCCATCTGGTGTTTTAGATATGTACAATCCTGCGGGTTGTTTAAAATTTGAGGGTTGAACCTCCAGAACGATTTTTTATTGGGCATTCCTTCTAGTTTTATAAAAAAAGTTAACGGGATTATCATCCGAGATGATACTATTATGGTATTTAGGATTAGCTGTAAATGGAATTAATTTCGTGTTCACTAGGAAGTAATCAATGCGTGAGTAGGTTTTATGTACCATTGAGTAGAAGGAATATTCCCTTCCAGCTGGGTTTGCAATCCTCCATACCTGTTATATTTGTGTTTTTTTATGTATGTTTGAAGGGATATGGAACAAACGCAGGCAGGTGGGACACCTTGGCCGGTGTGGGCAAGTTGGGCCGAAGGGCCTGTTTCTACACTGTATCACTCTATGATTCTATTACCCTGAAATGTTAATGCATAAGGGGTTATTTGCCCCTTATTTGCCCAGCGGGAGTGAGTTTGGTAACTGGTTGTCTTGTCTCACACAGTGAACGTGGTGACGGTGTTGATTCTCCAGCGGGGGAAGTGCGGTCTCTCCAGGTGCATCACTCTCTACATGATCGCCATGGCAACGTCGGACTTGATGGTGGTGATTATTCAGGTGATATTCAACCGCACTCTCCCCTACTACTTCCCCAACTCCTTGTTGCAGCTCACGCCAGCCTGCAGCTCCATCATTGTCCTGGTCTGCTGGGCGAGAGACTCTTCAGTCTGGCTGACCATAGCTTTCACCTTTGATCGTTTCATCGCCATTTGTCGCCCGAAGCTGAAAGCGGTGTATTGTGTTCCCAGAACAGCGGCTGCGGTGATCGCCACGGTGTGCGTGCTGTTCGTTGGAAAGAACATCCCCTGGTACTTTAGCTTTGAACCTGTGTATGTCGCCGACAATCTCCCGTGGCTGTGCCAGTCCACTCCTTCCTTTTACACGCTCCCTGCATGGCTTGCATTCGACTGGCTTCACCGAATCCTCTCCCCGATCCTTCCCTTTTTCTTCATTTTACTCTTCAACGCTCTGACCGTGTGGCACATCGTGCAGGCCAACAGAGTTCGCAAGCGGTTGTTCTCGAACGGGGGCGATGACCCCGTCGACCCAGAAGCAGAGAGCAGGAGAAGATCGATCATCTTGCTGTTCACCATCTCAGGCAGCTTCATCCTGTTGTGGTTGCCTTATGTGGCCAACTTTCTGTATTATCAATTGTCGGCGAATCACTATAATTCAGGGCCGAGTGACCCCGGATACATCCTCCGGCAGATGGCCTACATGTTCCAGCTCACCAGCACCTGTATTAACTCCTGTATTTACCTGGTCACGCAGGCTAAGTTCAGAGAGGAACTGAAGAAAATAGTCCGCGCTCCCATTCTGCACATTGTTGGCTTATTCAAATAAACAGAACTCAAGTCACAAATCCTTATAGAGCAGTATATAATGACGGAGGGAATAGATGGGCAAAATGCACAGCGTATTTTACCTCTGGTAGGGGCATGGAGTAACGTGCAACTGAAAAACATTAATAAGGTATATTTTTAACAGGGCATATTTTTCATACAGAGCCTAATGGGTAATTAGAACGTATGACAGAGTAAGAAGTAGAGGCAGATACAAGAACAATATTTTAGTCAAATGTGCTAGTACATGGAAGATGTATCAAGAGGGATGAGGGCCAAGCCGCTATGAAGAAAGACTGGATAGACTCGGCTTGCACTCGCTAGAATTTAAAAGATTGAGAAGGGATCTTATAGAAACTTACAAAATTCTTAAGGGGTTGGACAGGCTAGATGCAGGAAGATTGTTCCCGATGTTGGGGAAGTCCAGGACAAGGGTCACAGTTTAAGGATAAAGGGGAAATCTTTTAGGACCGAGATGAAAAAAACATTTTTCACACAGAGAGTGGCGAATCTCTGGAACTCTCTGCCACAGAAGGTAGTGGAGGCCAGTTCATTGGCTATATTTAAGAGGGAGTTAGATGTGGCCCTTGTGGCTAAAGGGATCGGGGGTATGGAGAGAGGGCAGGTACAGGATACTGAGTTGGATGATCAGCCACGATCATATTGTATGGCGGTGCAGGCTCGAAGGGCCGAATGGCCTACCCCTGCACCTATTTTCTATGTTTCTATGTTTCTATGTTTCACTTCCAGCCCAGCGGTATGAATGTTGATTTCTCAAACTTCAAGTATGAGGTAACCCTTGCGTTCTCACTCTCCCCATCCTTCCCTCGCCCTGGTCATCTTACGTGTCATGTTCGTTCTATCGAATTTTTGAACACGGTCAGTTTTTCGGAGCCCCGCGCGATGTCGGGACCAGCTCTGCACAACTCCATACGGCTCCGGCGATCGAATTGGGACCGGCCCCGCGAGCCGTGCGGCTCAAGCGACCAGTAAGGTCGCGCTTGCCGCATGCAGGCGCATACTCGTGGGACAGGCCCTACAAAGATGATTTTGTGTCTATCTTCGGTTTAAAGCAGCATCTGCAGTTCCTTCCTACACATTTCATCTGCAGTTCCGTGTTCCTGCACCAGAGAGATTCCTTGTGTGAAGGGCAGCAAAGCAGTGGGACCAAAAGCTGCCTTTCCCTGACCGGGAACCGAACCCGGGCCGCGGCGGTGAAAGCGCCAAATCCTAACCACTAGACCACCAGGGAAGCTGCCACTGAGACAGACATTGTACTACTTCCTCTTGCAATTACTCACACTCATTCTCACCACTTTCCACACCTACAACACACACTAGCTGAACAAATGTCTCCTCATCCCCAATTCAACTCTATGGGGCTCTGCGAATATTACAGCCGCAATATTCTGCCTACGTTTGCTCTCCCGACTCAAACAACAGTGTGTCAATGAGAAAGACAAAACACAGGCAGCATCTCTGGAGAACATGGATATGTGCACTTTGTTCTTCTTTCTTATAAAACCTTTTTATTCGTTTTTCCCAAAAAACAAAAACAAAACAAAAAAAGAATAATGATAAACATAACAATGATATTGATATATAGGGATCAGGATTACATTAATAACGGGTATAACCTAAATATGAGACCAGTATCAAAACACACGTTGAATATAGACCTCCCGGTCTCTATGTCAATATAGTTAAATGTTTAAAAGAAAACTTGTATGTGTAGAAAAAAACAAAAATATATTAAGGAAAAAAAGAAAAAGAAAGAGAAAAAAGGAAGAGACACCCCCCCCCCCCCCCCCCCACCCCCCTAAACTAGAAAAAAAAAAAGCAAAACAGAATCTGAGCTGAGAATTTCAACAAAGTCTGTTTGCCGTCAAGTCAGTTCCACCCTACAGAGGTAAAATATTTTTTTATAACGGTTGGAGAGGGAGCATTTTATGTTGTATGAAAATGATGAATACATTTTCCCCAAGTCTTATCAAATTTATCCAAGGGTTCAACAGTGTCACTCCTGATGTTTTCTAAATTTAAACATGATATCGTTTCAGAGTACCAGTGGAGTGTGGTCGGAGGGTTGGAGTCTTTCCATTTGGCGATTAATGTGGTAAAAGGAATCAGCCGATGGGCGGAACGGGATAAATGAATAGAATCTAACATTGGTAGCCCAAATATTGCAGTAATAGGATGAGGTTGTAAATCTATACCTAGATACATAGATACATAGTCAATAGGTGCAGGAGTAGGCCATTCAGCCCTTCGAGCCAGCACCGCCATTCAATGTGAACATGGCTGAATATGTCCAGGATTGCCGCCAAGTCCAGCAGACGGATCACACAGGGTGTTGGAGTAACACAGTAGGACAGGAACCATCTGTGGACAACATGAATAGGGGCACTCACTCTGTGTCTATATTTGTAAAGCAGCATCTGCAGTTTCTTGTAACAGGTGGCGCAGCGTAGAGTTGATGCCTCACAACGTCGGCGACCCGGGGCCGATCCTGAATATGGGGGCTGTCTGTACGGAGTTTGTACATTCTCCCCGTGACATAGAAACATAGAAAATAGGTGCAGGAGTAGGCCACTCGGCCCTTCGAGCCTGCATTGCCATTCGATATGATCATGACTGATCATCCAACTCAGTATCCCATCCCTGCCTTCTCCCCATACCCCCTGATCCCTTTAGCCACACGGGCCACATTTAACTTCCTCTTAAATATAGCCAATGAACTGGCCTCAACTACCTTCTGTGGCAGAGAATTCCACAGATTCGCCACTCTCTGTGTAAAAAATGATTTTCTCATCTCGGTCCTAAAAGACTTCCCTCTTATCCTCAAACTGTGACCCCCTAGTCTGGACTTCCCCAACATCGGGAATAATCTTCCTGCATCTAGCCTGTCCAACCCCTTAAGTATTTTATAAGTTTCTATAAGATCCCCCCCTCAATCTTCTAAATTCTAGCGTGTACAAGCCGAGTCTTCCCAATCTTTCTTCATATGAAAGTCCTGCCATCCCAGGAATCAGTCTGGTGAACCTTCTCTGTACTCCTTCTATGGCAAGAATGTCTTTCCTCAGATTAGGAGACCAAAACTACGCAACACTCCAGGTGTGGTCTCACCAAGACCATGTACAACTGCAGTAGAACCTCCCTGCTCCTATACTCAAATCATTTTGCTATGAATGCCAACATACCATTTGCTTTAGGTACACAAACATTCTGGAGAAACTCAGCGGGTGCAGCAGCATCTATGGAGCGAAGGAAGTAGGTAACGTTTCGGGCCGAAACCCTTCTTCAGACTGATCCAGACCGATGACAGACTACCATTTGCTTTCTTCACTGCCTGCTGCACCTGCATTCCTACTTTCAATGACTGGTGTACCATGACACCCAGGTCTCGTTGCATCTCCCCCTTTCCTAATCGGCCACCATTCAGATAATAGTCTATTTTCCTGTTTTTGCCACCAAAGTGCGTGGGTTTTCTCTGGGATCTCCGGTTTCCTCCCAAACTCCAAAGACGTACAGGGTTGGAGGATAATTGTGGTAATGGTAAAATATTCTCGGTGTGTGTAGGGTAGTGTTAGTGTGTGGGGATCGCTGGTCAGCGTAGACACGGTGGGCCGAAGGGCCTGTATTCACGCTGTATCTCTAAACTAAACTAATGCAACTGCATGCTGTCTGTCCCGCTGAGTTACTCCAGCTTTTTGTGTCTAACTTCGGATTAAAGCAGCATCTGCAGTTCCTTCCTACGCATTTCAGCTGCAGTTCCGTGTTCCGGCCCCAGAGAGATTCCTTGTGTGAAGGCAGCAAAGCAGTGGGACCAAAAGCTGCCTTTCCCTGACCGGGAATCGAACCCGGGCCGCGGCGGTGAGAGCGCCGAATCCTAACCACTAGACCACCAGGGAAGATGCCACTGAGGCAGACATTGTACTACTTCCTCTTGCAATTATTCACACGCATTCTCACCACTTTCCACACCTACAACACACACTAGCTGAACAAGTGTCTGCTCATCCCTAACTCAACTCTATGGGGCTCTGTGAAGATTATAGCTGCAATATTCTGCCTACGTCTGCTCTCCCGACAAACAACGGTGTGTCTAGCCGAGTGTGTCTCTGGCACCATCTCTGGAGAACATGGATATGTGCACTTAGTTTATTGTCACGCGTACCGAGGTACAGTGAAAAGCTTTTGTTGCATGCTAACCAGTCAGCGGAAAGAAAATAGGTTGCAATCAAGCCATTTACATTGTACAAATACATGATAAGGGAATAACGCGAACCCTGTTTAGTGCAGAGAAGGTTCACTGGGATGGCAGGACTATCATATGAAGAAAGACTGGATAGACTCGGCTTGTACTCGCTAGAATTTAGAAGATTGAGGTCTTATAGAATCGTACAAGATTCTTAAGGGGTTGGACAGGCTAGATGCAGGAAGATTGTTTCCGATGTTGGGGCAGTCCAGAACAAGGGGTCACAGTTTAAGGATAAGGGGGAAATCCTTTAGGACCGAAATGAGAAAAATAATTTTTCACACAGAGAGTGGTGAATCTGTGGAATTCTCTGCCACAGAAGGTAGTTGAGGCCAGTTCATTGGCTATATTTAAGAGGGAGTTAGATGTGGCCCTTGTGGCTAAAGGGATCAGGGGTTATGGAAAGAAGGCAGGTACAGGATACTGAGTTGGATGATCAGCCATGATCATATTGAATGGCGGTGCAGGCTCGAAGGGCCGAATGGCCTAGTCCTGCACCTATTTTCTATGTTTCTATGCAAGATAAAGCCAGTAAAGTCCGATCAAAGATAGTCCGAGGGTCTCCAATGACGTAAATAGTTGTTCAGGGCTGCTCTCTGGTTGTGGTTGGATGGTTCAGTGGTCCAATAACAGCTGGGAAGAAACTGTCCCTGAATCTGGAGTTGTGCGTTTTCACACTTCAATACCTTTTGCATGTGACAATGAATGTGAACTTGATGTTAGAGGGGAGAAGAGGGAGTGGCCAGGGTGTGATTCATCCTATATTATGCTGCTGGCCTTGCCGAGGTAGCGTGAAGTGTAGATGGAGTCGATGGAAGAGAGGTTGGTTTGTGTGATGGTCTGGGCTGCGTCCACAATTCTCTGCAATTTCTTGCGGTCTTGGATGGAGCTGTTCCCAAACCATGCTGTGATGCATCCCCAATAAAATGCTTTCTACGCCGCATCTGTAGAAGTTGACGAGAGTTGTTGGGGACATGCCGAACTTCCTAAACCTTCTCAGGGAGTAGAGGCGTTGCTGTGCCTTCTTGGTCATCGCTTCAATGTGGGTGGACCAGGAGAAGATGTTGGTGATAGTTACTCTAATAACGCCCCTGTCCCACTTGGGAAACCTGAACGGAAACCTCTGGAGACTTTGCGCCCCACCCAAGGTTTCTGTGCAGTTCCCGGAGGTTTTTGTCAGTCTCCCTACCTGCTTCCACTGCCTGCAACCTCCGGCAACCACCTGCAACCTCCGGGAACCGCACGGAAACCTTGGGTGGGGCGCAAAGTCTCCAGAGGTTTTCGTTCAGGTTTTCTAAGTGGGACAGGGGCAGTAGGAGTTTGGAGTTTTCAAAGACACTCTAATTCGTGCCTATATTAGTAAAGCAGCATCTGCTGTTCCTTCCTACACATAGCACCATGTCTGCTTCAGTGGCACCTCCCCTGGTGGTCTAATGGTTAGTATTCGGTGCTCTCACCGCCGTGGCCCCTGTTCAATTCCTGGTCAAGGAAAGGCAGTTTTTGGCCCCACAAGGGATCTCCCTGGTGGAGGAACACGGAACTGCAGGTGCTGTTTTACAAATATACACACAAAGTGCACCTGTCCATGTCCTCCACATATCCACACCCTAAACGTCACCTGTAAATGTTCTCCTGAGAAGCACAAGGAACTGCAGATGCTGCTTTACAAAAAAAAAAGACACAGAGTCCACCTGTCCATTCATGTTCTCAACAGATGCTGCCTGAGCCGCTGGCTTAGAAACATAGAAATTAGGTGCAGGAGTAGGCCATTCGGCCCTTCGAGCCTGCACCGCCATTCAATATGATCATGGCTGATCATCCGACTCAGTATCCTGTACCTGCCTTCTCTCCATACCCCCTGATCCCTTTAGCCACATCTAACTCCCTCTTAAATATAGCCAATGAACTGGCCTCAACTACCTTCTGTGGCAGAGAATTCCACAGATTCACCACTCTGTGTGAAAAATGTTTTCTCATCTCGGAACTGCCGTTACTCCAGCACTTTGAGTCTTTTCCTTCGAGACTGGCACCTGCGGTTCCTTGTTTCTCCAGACCACCAGGGAAGCTGGATTCAAAAGTCAGAGATGACCATGGAACTTGTCTACTCTCGGCAGCCAAGTTCACTCTGTCTCCCCCCACGTCAGAAGCTCCCACTCCCGCCGTGAGGGGAGTAGACTCCTTCACACCACCGATGAAGAACCTCAGACACACACAAAGTGCCGGAGTAACGAAGCGGCTCAGGCAGCATCTCTGGAGACGGGCGACGTTTCGGTTCGGGATCCTTCTGCTCACATCAGACAAGGGGATGGGGATGGCAAGACTCATGGAATTTCAATTCCTTATCTCATAGATACAAAGACAATAGGTGCAGGAGTAGGCTATTCGGCCCTTCGAGCCAGCACCGCCATTCAATGTGATCGTGGCTGAATATGTCCAGGATCCAGCAAACTGAATACACAGGATGTTGGAGTAACACAGCAGGACAGGAAGCATCTGTGTACAACATCAATAGGGGCACTCACTCTGTGTCTATATTTGTAAAGCAGCATCTGCAGTTTCTTGTAACAGGTGGCGCAGCGTAGGGTTGTTGCCTCACAGCGTCGGAGACCCGGGTCCGATCCTGACTACGGGGGCTGTCTGTACGGAGTTTGTACGTTCTCCCCGTGACCTGCGTGGGTTTTCTCTGGGATCTCCGGTTTCCTCCCAAACTCCAAAGACGTACAGGTTTGGTTTGTGGTAATGGTAAAATGTTCTTGGTGTGTGCAGGGTTGTGTGTGTGGGGATCGCTGGTCAGCGTAAACACGGTGGGCCGAAGGGCCTGTATCCACGCTGTATCTCTAAACTAAACCAACACATCTGCACCTGCACCAACACAGTGAGCAACAGCGGAAATTGGAGGAACAGCACCTCATATTCCGTCTGGGGACCTTGCGTCCTTATGGCATTAACATTGAATTCTCCCAATTTGGCTAGCCCTTGCTGTCTCCTCCCCTTCCTTAACCCTCTAGCTGTCTCCTCCCACCCTCCCATCCGCCCGCCCTCGGGCTCCTCCTCCTCCTCCCCTTTTCCTTCTTTCTTTTCCCCACCCCCCATCAGTCTGAAGAAGGGTTTCGGCCCGAAACGTCGCCTATTTCCTTCGCTCCATAGATGCTGCTGCACCCGCTGAGTTTCCCCAGCAATTTTGTGTACCTTCGATATTCCAGCATCTGCAGTTCCCTTTTGAACACAACACATCTGCATGCTGTCTGTTCCGCTGAGTTACTCCAGCTTTGTTGTGTCTAATTTCGGTTAAAAGCAGCATCTGCAGTCCCTTCCTGCACATTTCATCTGCAGTTCCGTGTTCCTGCACCAGAGAGATTCCTTGTGTGAAGGACAGCAAAGCAGTGGGACCAAAAGCTGCCTTTCCCTGACCGGGAATCGAACCCGGGCCGCGGCGGTGAGAGCGCCGAATCCTAACCACTAGACCACCAGGGAAGCTGCCACTGAGTCAGACATTGTACTACTTCCTCTTGCAATTACTCACACTCATTCTCACCACTTTCCACCCCAACAACACACCAGCTGAACAAATGTCTCCTCATCCATAACTCTGCTAAAATTACAGCTGCAATATTCTGCCTACGTCTGCTCTCCCGACTCAAACAAGTGTGTCTAGGAGAAAGACAAAATACGGGTAGCATATCTGGAGAACATAGATATGTGCACTTTCTGTCTATATTAGTAATCCAGCATCTGCAGATCATTGGAATTGGAAGGAACTGCAGATGCTGATTTATACCAAAGATGGACACAAGTTCTGGATTAACTCAGTGCGACTGGCAGCATCTCTGGGGAGAAGGAATGGGCGACATTTTGGATCGAGACCCTTCTTTAACTCCTCTTCTCCATTGATGCTGCCTGAGCCGCTGGGTTACTCCAGCACTTTGTGTCTATCACTGGTATAAATGATCATCTGCAGTTCCTCCCTATTATAAGGAACCACATATGCTGGTTTACTAATATATCCCACCACTAGTCATATATTTCCATCTCCACCCCTTTCCTATATTCTATACTTATCTATACTCCCAAGCCTTTCCTGACGTCCTCTGAGTGAGGGTACATGTATATATGTATGTCGTTTGTTTTGTTGTGCTATTCTTATAACAAATGTAAAGCACTTTGGCCAACGAGAGTTGTTTTTTAATGTTATATAAATAAATGTGACTTGACTTGACTTACCGCAGAGACCATGCCCTCTGCAACTCACTGGTTAACTTGTCCCATCCCACCCAAACCGCCCCCTCCCCAGGTACTTTTCCGTGCAACTGCAAGAGATGCAACATGTCTGTCTGTATCTCTTCCCTCGACTCCGTCCAAGGACCCCAGGTGAGGCAGAGGTTCATTTGCACCTCCTCCAACCTCATCTACTGTTTCCAGACTATTTTCAAATAGGGGAGAGAATCCAGAAATCGTCGAAGCAATGGGACTTGGGAATGCTGGTGCAGGATTCCCAAAAGTTATTCTCCAAGTCAAATCATTAGTAAAGAAATCAAACTCAATTATTTCAAGAGGGCGTGTATACTAAAACAGGGATGTAATGCTGAGACAATAGACAATAGGTGCAGGAATAGGCCATTTGGCCCTCACCGCCATTCAATGTGATATGGCTGATCATCCCCAATCAGTACCCCATTCCTGCCTTCTCCCCATATCCCCTGACTCCGCTATCTTTAAGAGCCCTATCTAGCTCTCTATTGAAAGAAAGGTTGAACAAGTTAGGTCTTTATTCTTTGGAGCGCAGAAGGTTAAGGAGGGACTTGATAGAGGTCTTTATAATGATGAGAGGGATAGACAGAGTTGACGTGGATAAGCTTTTTTCATTGAGAGTAGGGAAGTTTCAAACAAGAGGACATGATTTGAGAATTAAGGGACAGAAGTTTAGGGGTAACATGAGGGGGAACTTCTTTACTCAGAGAGTGGTAGCTGTGTGGAATGAGCTTCCAGTGGAAGTGGTGGAGGCAGGTTCGATTTTATCATTTAAAAATAAATTGGATAGGTATATGGACGGGAAATGAATGGAGGGTTATGGTCTGAGTGCAGGTAGATGGTACTAGGGGAGAATAAGTGTTCGGCACGGACTAGAAGGGCCGAGATGGCCTGTTTCCGTGCAGTAATTGTTATATGGTATCCAGAGAACCTGCCTCCACCGCCCTCTGAGGCAGAGAATTCCACAGACTCACAACTCTCCGAAAAAAAGTGTTTCCTCTTCTTGCCTTATGCTTTTTTTATTCTTAAACTGTGGCCCATGGTTCTGGACTCCCCAAACATTGGGAACATGTTTACTGCTTCTAGCATGTCCAAACCCTTAATAATCTTATATGTTTCAATAAGATCTCCTCTCATCATTCTAAACTACAGAGTGTACAATCCCAGCCGCACCATTCTCTCAGCATATGACAGTCCCGCCATCCCGGGAATTAACCTTGTAAACCTACGCTGCACTCCCTCAATAGCGAGAATGTTCGTCCTCAAATTAGGGGACCAAAACTGCACACAATACTCCAGGTGTGGTCTCACTAGGGCCCTGTACAACTGCAGAGGACCTCTTTGCTCCTATACTCAACTCCTCGTTATGGAGGCCAACATGCCATTCGCTTTCTTCAATGCCTGCTGTACCTGCACCCCCCCCCCCCCCCCCCCCCCCCCCCCAGATACCACAGTACTTGCCCTTTCACCAACTTGACGCATTTAGATAGTAATCTGCCTTCCCGTTTTTGCTACCAAAGTGGATAACCTCACATTAGTCCACATTAAACTGCATCTGCCAGGTTATGGGGCTCAGAGGGAAAGTTAGATCAGCCATAATTGAATGGCGAAGTAGACTTGATGGACCGAATGGCCTAATTCTACTCCTGACACTTGTGACCCTATGACTCCGAAAAATCGGCAAGACCAAGCGTAGGCTCGGCAATTGTTTCGCTGACCTCCTCCTCTCAGTCCGCCGAAACTTACCTGACCTCCCGGTTGCCAAACACTTTATCTCCCCCTCCCATTCCCACGCTGAACTTTCTGTCCTGGGCCTCCTCTGTTGTCAGTGAGGCTCAGTGCAACTTGGGGGAACAACACCTCAGTTTGCTTGGGCAGCTTACACCCCAGCAGTATGACTATAGACTTCTCTAACTTCAAATAACCCTTGCTTTCCCTCTGTCCCCTCCCCATCCCGTTTTTCCCCTCCCAGTTCTCTACCAGTGACTGTTCCCGATGACATTGTATCTCTGTTTGCTTTGTTGTCACCTTCTCCGATCTAATGGTCTATTCTACATTTTCCTTGACCTCCATCTCTTTTGATCTCATACACTTCCTTATCTCAGTAATGGGCCTGTCCCACTTAGGCAACTTTTTAGGCAACTGCAGTGAACCATGCAATCGCCACATGGTCACCCCATGTTCGCGGGCGGTCGCCTTCATGGCCGTGAGGAGTTCCCGCATTCTGGGAACTAGTCGCGGCCTCATTATGCTCGCCGCAAATTTTTCAACATGTTGAAAAATTAGCGGCGACTAGAATGAAACCGCCATGGAGAGTAGCAAGAATTCTCGTGCCGTAGGTGGGCTGCCAGGAGGTCGAAGGTTCTTGTAGGTTGTAGCCGGTGCTGACCGGTGAATTTCGTTGGCTCATTGGGGGAAAAAAACATAAGCAGCAGTTTTCAGAACCAAGGATAACCGCCCGGTAATGTTCAATGTCCGCCGAGCTTCACAGCCGTGTATCTCTGGCTTCTTAAAAGTTGTCTCCACACCTTCTCTCCACCCCCCCCCCCCCCCCCCCCCCCTTTCCCCTCCCCACCCCCTTTTAAAGGACTTACCGCACACTGTGCTTTAGCCATCTTAATTATAACGCCAACCTTCCTGTTCATCGCGGTGTGTGTCTGTATCACCTTGGCTTTGCACCGTGTGAATTTCAGACAGCACTTCCCGCTCTTGTCATGTCCCCCGCCTTTGCGATGTGAGTGTGTGTACATACGCGTTCTACTCTGACAGTCGCCCGTTTTTCAGGCGACTGCTAGCAACTTGACAGTCACCAGCAGACATCTGAAAATTGGCCTTCTTGGGACAGGTTCATAACACTATCGTACACATAGGGACAATTTTACATTCATACCAAGCCAATTAACCTACAAACCGGTACGTCTTTGTAGTGTGGGTGAAAGCCGGAGTAAACCCACGCAGCACTCGCTCCACCTCTCCCTCCCCCTTTCTCTCCCTCCCTCCCTCCTTCTTCCTATTTCCCCCCTCCCTCCCTCCCTCTCTCCCCCTTGAGCCCACCCACCGTTGTGTAAAATCAAGGCCAATCCCAATGTAACTGCAATCCCACTGGTAACCTTTCACCACTAGGCATATGCAGAATTCTACCACTGCCTGAAAGATAATCAAAGGCTTGACAACCACCGAGAAAGAGAATTCCAAAGACTCATTGTTATACGAGAATTGTCCTGAACATTCTGTGACCCATAGCGCTGTGGCCATAGCGCTATATGTAAAGCCCATGACGCTATTTTGTCCTTGAGACTCTTGAAAGGCGGCCATAAATAAAATTTATTATGTGTAAAGCCCATAGCGCTCCAGATGGTAGCGCTATTTCGAGAACCCATGGCGCTGTAGCCGACAGCTCTTCGTTTAAATTCACACGGGTTAAACTGACAGCGCTGTGTTTAAACCTGGAGCGGGACAGGCAGCGACTGGAGAGAAGGAATGGGTGACATTTCTGGTCGAGACCCTTCTTCAGACTGAACTGAACTCCGTATTTAAAATCCGTATTTAACACAAAATCCTACATCCGTATTCTAATGGCATTTCCGTACAAAATACAGAAAATCCGTACTACTTGGCAGCTCTGCGCAGGTCATGGGGAGAACGTACAAACTCCGTATAGACAGCACCCATAGTCCAGATCAAAACCGGGTCCCTGGCGTGGTAATGGAACAAACCTACCGCTGTGCCACTGTACAGCCCAGATGACATGTATAATTTATGCAACACATGCATGACTTATGCTCCATTTGCATGATTTATGCGCCCCGCATGCATATTACCGTGGGTGTGTTGCCCACTTGCTGTGCCGTTGATGCTGAGGATTCCCCATGGACCTGCAACTCCCGCACCAGTGGTGGTGACAGTGAACTCCCCTCCCCCGCTCCACCCCCATGGAACCACCACACGCCCGTCTGACAGCTCACCCCGTTATTCCATCGTTAAATTCACATTCGTTTATTGTCGGGTGTACTGAGGTACAGTGAAAAGCTTTTGTTGCATGCTAACCAGTCAGCAGAAAGACAAAATATAAATACAATCGAGCCATTTTCAATGATAAGGGTATAACGTTTAGTGCAAAGTAAAGAAAGAAGAAATGTTGCTGTAGGAGTAGAGATTATAAGAGTGTGGGGCGATTGTAATATGTGATTGTAGATCTGTTTCTGTCACTAGCGCACACACAAAAAAAAAATGTGCCTGGTTTGTGAGCCATCTTGGAAGCAACTGCCCTATCCCCCAGCAGACTTGGAGAGGGGGAAGGAGGGAGGGGAGGAGAGAGGTCTCTGTGGTCTGTCCTGCTTTGTGAATCAGTCTCTCCCTCCCACCCCCAACCCTCCAGCGTTGGCTGGTGTAAGGGTGGAGAGAGAGGGGAAGAGGCGTCTGCGAATCCTTCACTCCCCCCTTCGCTCCAATTTTTCCGCAGTCTGGGACGGGAGAGAGGAGACTAATGGCCCATCCTGCGGGTGAATAATTTTCTCCCCCCCCCCCCCCCAGTCTGTTAGAGAGGGTCTGTCGTATTAAGGGCCAGGGGAAGAGTGGAGGGTGGGGGAATGGAAAAGGGGGTGGAGGATGCCCTCCTGAGGGTATAATTCTCTCCCCACACCAGCCTCATCAGTCTGTCTCTGGGGGTCTGTCCACTCGGGGGAAGGGGAGCCGCAGCCTCCTGAGGGAGTGCAGGAAGTGTGCGGGGGGTGGGGGGAGGCGGTGGGGGAGGGGGAGGGGGTTCTCGGGGGCGGGGAGGAGCTGCCGGCAGTGCAGGTGGAGGCCCAGGTCCCGGGCTTGGGGCTGGGAGAGACTCAGGAGTTTCAGCAGCCGCGTGGGGAGAGTCTGTGGGGAGAGGAGAGGTAGGTTAGTGGGTGGAGAGTCTGAGCCCTGACCTGACCCACCGAGGTGTGACCCCACACCCACCAAGATGTGACCTCTGACTCACCGAGATCCAACTCCTGTGCCACCGAGATCTGACCCCTGACCCCCACCATGACTGACCCATGACCCACGCCGGCCCTCGCTGAGACCGACCCCCTTCACACCAGACCCGACCTTCCGACCCCTGACCTCCGCAGTGACCCAACACCCCTCCCCCAGGGCACCAAAACACATTTCCCCCCACAGAGCCCAGCGCCCGATCACCAGGGCCCCCTCCCTCTCCCCCAACACCTCACCCTCTCTCCGACGCCCCCACCCCTTGCCTAACACCCCCTCCCCGTCACCCACCTGCGGCTCCAGGCTGCTCCAGCGAGAGTACTTGTGGTCACCGAGGAGGGGGCAGCCCAGGGCCTGGGCCATGTGGACCCGCACCTGGTGCCTCACCCCTGGGGGGGAGAGAGAGGGAGAGGATCACACCGGCGGCAGTCTCCCTCTGCCAGGTACGCTAACCCTACACCCACCCAGTCTGTGTAAACCCCTCCACCCACCCAGTCTGTGTAACCCCCCCAGCCCCTACACCCACCCAGTCTGTGTAACCCCTCCAGCCCCTACACCCACCCAGTCTGTGTAACCCCTCCAGCCCCTACACCCACCCAGTCTGTGTAACCCCTCCAGCCCCGACACCCACCCTGTCTATGTAACCCCTCCAACCTCTGCACCCACCCAGTCTATGTAACCCCTCCAACCTCTGCACCCACCCAGTCTATGTAACCCCTCCAGCCCCTACACCCACCCTGTCTATGTAACCCCTCCAACCTCTGCACCCACCCAGTCTCCGTAAACCCCTTTGGCCTCTGCACCCACCCCCATTTCTGTAAACCCTCTCCGGCCCCAACACTCCTCCCCGTCTCTTGCACCCCCTCTGTTCCCTCCACCCCTCCCTGCTCCTACACCCCTCCCAGGCTGTGAAACACCCTCCGGACCCTACACCCTGCCCCTATCTGTAACACCCCCCTGGCCTCAACTCCCCACCTGGTCTCTGTAACTCCCTGCAGACCCAAATCCCATCCCTGTCCCCATCACCCCCTCCTCCCCTCCGTGAACCCCTCCGGACCCTACACTCCTGCCCGTCTCTGCAATGTCCTCTCCTTACTGTCACCCCCACTCCTCCTCCCGCCCACACGTGGCGGGGACCCACCTGTGAGGGGCTGCACCTCCACCAGGGCGGCGGGCCCAGCGGTCGCCAGCACCCTGTAACGTGTCACAGCCGGCAACGCAGAGCGATCGCCACCCACGCTCACCAGCTGCCCCTCCGCCTCTCCCACCCGAAACCGGGGAGCCAGAGCCATCTGAGAGAGAGAGAGAGAGGGAGAGAAGGGGAGAGGGGGTAGAGAGAGGGAGGGGGGAGATAGAGTTGGGGGGGAGAGGGGCAGGGGGGAGAGAGGCAGGGGGGAGAGAGAGGGAGGGTGGAGAGAGAGGTAGGGGGGGAGAGAGAGAGGGGGTGGAGAGAGGGAGTGGGGGGAGGAGGGGGAGAGAGAGGGACTGGGTAAGATTGGCGCGCGCGTCGGGGCTCGGGACTAGAGATTTAGGCCCTTGAGAGAGGGAGGGGGGAGAGAGGAGGGCCCGAGGAGTGTCATTATGGAATTATTTGAGAGCACTTTAAGAGTGATTTCTGAGTTATTTGCATGAGATTTATGTGCGAGGTGTGTGACATTTGTACGCTTTGTGTAATTACTGAATAATTAGGTTATTCGGTCACGTCAAATTCAGGGGAAAGGAAACTAGAGATATGGACGATGATGTGGAGAGATTTGTAACAATGAATGAAAAATATGCAAAAAAGATGAAACTTTTTTGCATATCTTTAATTTATTGTTCAATATCTCTCTACATCATCATCTATATCTCATTTCCCTTTCCCGTGACATTCAGCCTGAAGAAGCGTCTCGACCCGAGATGTCACCCACTCCTTCTCCACCGAGATGCTGCACGTCCTGCTGGGAATCTCCAGCATTTTGTACAGTATAATTTGTATGTGCTTTATGTATGGCCCTGACCTTGAAGTGCTTCCTGGGCCTGCTGGCCTCTCGCTCCACCAGAGGGATGTCGATCACTCCTTGCGACGGCACCGGGACCCCCACTGTCACCACCCTGGGGGGAGGAAGAGACACAGGGAGGGTCAGTGCTTGTGGCGGGAGGAGCACGGCCTTTTGGCCCATCTCCTCCCCGATGCCTCCTGGCGCCCGTCCCATCATCCCGGGTCTGGCCCCTACCACTCCCATCGCCTTTGCTGCTCAAATGTCGTCTCAATGCTGTAACTGCGCCGGCCTCTCTCCCCCCTTCCACACCATCCTGGCCACACACTCATCTCCCTGCTACCTTCACGTAGAAGGCACAGGAGCCTGAAGACTGCAACAACCAGGTTCATGAATAGCTACTTCCCCACAGCCATCAGGCTATTAAACCTGGCTCGGACAAAACGCTGATTATTAATTATCCATTATCTGTTATTTGCACTTCATCAGTTTATTTATTCATGTGTGTATATATTTATATTATGGTATATGGACACACTGATCTGTTTTGTAGTAAATGTCTACCATGTTCTGTGTGCTGAAGCAAAGCAAGAATTTCATTGTTCTGTCTGGGACACATGACAATAAACTCACTTGACTTGAACTTGAACGGTAGCTCGTCCCACACACCCACCGTGGAGAACCGGCCCATTTACATCTCTCCCCTTAGACCTGTGCCCTCTAGATTTACACTCCCCTCCCCTGGTGGCTAAAGACTGTGACCATCCACCTTCTCTACGCCCCTCGTCATTTTATAAACGTACATAACTTCATCCCTCAGGCTCCAGTGACATGTCCCAGCTTGTGCGGTCTCTCCTCATACATCTTCTCTGCACCCTTTCTAGCTTGACAACATCTTTCCTACAAAATGGTGCCCAGAACTGAACACAATACTGCCAATGCAGCGTCACCAACGTCTTATACAAGTGCAACATGACCTTCCAACTTCTATTCCCGTACTTCTGAAGTTTAAGGTAGCATCTCACCTAACCCAGCCCCCGCCCAGTTTACTCCCGCACCCTGCCTTTCTCCCCCCCAATCCCTCCCCAGTGCACCACCTGGACTCACACCTATTTCTCTCTCTCACTCACTCCCCCCGCCCCCCAACACCACTCCCCTCCCAACACATCCCACCCCCCTCCCAACACATCCCACCCCCCTCCCAACACATTCCCCCTCCCAACCAACCCTTCCCGCTGCTTTCCTCCCTCTGGCTTCACTATTTGCAACTCTTGAATCCTGTCTCACACCTTCTGTTCTACAGGAGGCTACAGAAAAGTGGTGGACAACGCCTGGTCCATCACAGGTACTGACTTCCTATTGTTTTGTATTGTATTGTCTATATTACTAAAACTCTGTTCTTGACCGGTTTTGGCGATCTGTGCTGCGATTTCCGAGAGAACGCCACCACCTACGGCCGTCATTTTTGGCCACCTCGCTCAGAGCCCCCCTCCGCCGTATGTGTGCCGAGGATTTTTCCCGTCGATGAAATATGACAGAGATATTAATGTTTTTACAAAATTCCCCATTCCATGCTGCCCCCGCTGGAGGCAGGAGAAGGGACTATAAAACCAGGAAGTGGTGTGCCTCAATTAGTCTCTGCAAGCTGGAGCTCTGTCAATTAGTCTCTGTCACTCTGAGCTCTGAATGACACTGAACAAATGTCTACAGCACTGTGAGTACCCTTAATTTGGTTTGAAAATGAAAATATAGTTAGTTGGAAGTAAAAAAGCACTGCCTGCAAATGGTTGTTTGGGTTGAATTAAAAAGGCACTCTCTCTCGAGAGAAGAGGAAACACGCGGGAGAGAGGAGGGAGCGGAAAAAGTAAGCGCCAACCAAAGCATAGACAACGAGAAAAAGCAGATACCTGCAAACACGCATAAACGACTCCCACCCTCCTCTCTCACCCCCCCCCCCCTCTCTCCCCCCCCTCGCCTCTCTCTCCCTCTCCCCTCCCCCCCTCTCCTCTCCCCCCCCCCCCCCCCCCCTCTCCTCTCTCCCCCCCCTCTCCTCCCTCTCCTGTGTGAAGGAAGGGGAGGGGGAGGGAGTGCTGGGGGATGAGGGGAAATGAGCCGTGCCTGCACAGTTGGGGGCTATGCGTGAGTGGTGCAATATTGCGTTGGGGGGGCGGGTTGCATTGGGGGAACGGGTGAGTGGTGGAATATTGCATTGGGGAAGGTTTGCGTTGGGGGACTAGGCCTCCCGTGTGACAGGGTCTATTTGGTCTAGTATTGTATTCAATTTATTGTCATTATCTCATATTAGCGACAACGAAATGAATTTTCCTTAGTCAAGTATCATAAAAAATAAATAAATAATAAATAAATAAAACATATTTAAAAAATTTAAAAAGCACAAACACATTAGTCCACGACACAACATAATCCCCACCATCAAAGGGATCTACAAGAGGCCACAGAGTGTGGTGGACTCTACCTGGTCTATCACGTACTGACCTCCCCACCATCGAAGTGATCTAGAGTCGAATACACACAGTGGTGGACACTGCCCGGTCCATCACGTACTGACCTCCCCACCATCGAAGGGATCTAGAGTCGAATACACACAGTGGTGGACACTGCCCGGTCCATCACGTACTGACCTCCCCACCATCGAAGGGATCTAGAGTCGAATACACACAGTGGTGGACACTGCCCGGTCCATCACGTACTGACCGCCCCACCATCGAAGGGATGTGCATGGGACACTGCCTCTAAAAGACAGCCAATATCTCCAATGACCCACAGCACCCTGGCCACGCTCTCGTATCGCTGATACTGTCAGGAAGATGGTCGCGGACTTGAGAACCATGAGCTCCAGGTTCAGGAACAGGCTCTTCCCAACAACATTGCACAACACTAACCTCAACCTCACCTCAAGATTCCCTGTTTTCTCTCCCTCTTTTTTATTTAAAGTGGGGCTACATTAGCTACTCTCATGTGCACAGGAACTGTTCCAGAGTCTACAGAACATTGGAAAATGATCACCAATGCATCCACGATTTCTAGGGCCACCTTGTACTCTGGGATGCAGACTACCACATAATTGAAGCCCTAGTCAGCCCTCTGAAAAGCTGCTATAGATTCACTTCTAGGCTAAGACGGCATTGGTGCAATAGCTTATATATATTTTAGGCTAATATGCAATTTTTTAATGTATCTTTGTACTTCTTTGTACTGTTTGATGTGTTATATGGACCTGTGTCTGAAATAAAGCTTTAATAATAATAATAATATCAGGCCCTGGGATTTATCTGCCTTCAGTTCCAACAGTTCACTTAACACCATTTCCTGACTAATGTGGATTTGCTTCAGTTCCACTTTCCCACTAGAGCCTCGGTCCCCTAGTATTTCTGGGAGATTGGTTCTGTCTTCACCAAGGAAGACACAAACAAAGTGGTCTGCCATTTCCTTGTCTCCATTATAAATTCACCCGTTTCTGACTGTAAGGAACCTACATTTGTCTTCACTAATCTTTTCCTCTTCACATCTCTACAGAGGTTTTTATATTCCCCACAAGTTCTCTATTTCCCCCTCTTAATTAACCCCTTTGTTGAATTTTAAATTTCTCCGTCCTCCGGTTTGCTGCTTCCTTTGGACAATTTCTATGCCTCTTTCTTGGATTTAACACTATCCCTAATTTCCCTCATTAGCCACGGTTGAGTCGCCTTCTGTGTTTTATTTTTACTTCAGAGAGGGATGAACAATTGTTGTCATTCTTCCATGCAATCTTTAAATCTTTGCCATTGCATATTCAGCCTCAACCCTTTAAGTATCATTTGCTAGTCTATCCTCACCAATTCCCTCATCAGGGCCCTTGTCTCTGAATTAACCATGTCACTCTCCATCTTAATGCAGCATGCCACCATATTATGGTAACCATTGCCCAAGGTGCTTTGCATAACAAGATCGCTAACTAATCCTTCCTCATTGCACAATACCAAGTCTAGGATAGCCTGCCCTCTAGTTGGTTCCTCTACATATTGGCTTAGAAATATGTGTATACAGACACACTCCAGGAAAACTTCCTCCTCAATGTTACCAATTTGGTTAGCCCAATCTCCATGTAGATTAAAGTCACCCATGACAACTGCTGTACCTTTGCTACACACACCCCTAATTTCCTGTTTGATGCTATCCCCAACCTCACCACTGATATATTTGGTGGTCAATACACAACTCCCACAAGCATTTTCTGCCTTTGGCCATTTCGCAGTTCTACCCATACAGATTCTACAGCATCCAATTTAATGTCTCTCCTTACCATTGCATTAATCTCCTCTTTAACCAGCAATGCAACGCTATCTCCTCTTCCTTTCTCTCTATCTTTCCTGAATATTGAATTCTGAATTTGAGCCTGAAATCTGCAACATCCAGGTTCAGAAATAGCGTCTTCCCCACAGCCATCAGGCTACTAAACTCAACTCGTACAAAACTCTGAACATTAATAACCCATTGCACTTTAATTTCATTGTCCTATCTGGGACACATGACAATAAACTCTTGAATAAACCCCAGGTCCCTCAGATCGGCCGACTTGGGGCTGCTGAATATCCCGCGGTCTAGGCATAAGCTTAGGGGCGACCGCGCCTTTGCGGTTGCAGCTGTAGACTGTGGAACAGCATCCCCCTTCCCATCAGAACTGCCCCCTCCATCGACTCCGTTAAGTCGAGACTAAAAACTTATCTATACTCCCAAGCCTTTCCTGACGTCTACTGAGCGAGGGCTATATGTATATATGTATGTAGTTTGTTTGTTTATACTATTCTTATAACAAATGTAAAGCACTTTGGCCAACGAGAGTTGTTTTTTAAATGTGCTATATAAATAAATGTGACTCGACTTGACTTGAATCTACCCCTGCATGTTGAGCTCCTAACCTTGGTCACCCTGGAGCCATGTCTCCGTAATCCCAACTATATCATATCCATTAACAACAAACTGCGCATTCAATTAATCTACCTTATTACAAATGCTGCTCACATTAAGGCACAGAGCTTGCAGCCTTGTTTTAACATTCTTCGCCCTTATGGAATCATGATGTAATGTGGGCCTTTTTGATTTTTGCCATTGAAATCTCTGCCTTCCACTTTTACTTTTCTCCCTTCTATCTCTGCCTCCTAATCCAATTTTCCTGCTTTTTTCCCTCATAACCCTTGACAGCCGTTCTAATAAAGAATTTATCTATCTGCCAAAAAAAGATCAACTGACTTGGCCTCCACAGCCATCTATGGCAATGAGTTCCACAGATTCACCACCCTCTGACTAAAGAAGTTCCTCCTCACCTCCTTTCTAAAAGAGGGCCCTTTAATTCTGAGGCTATGACGTCGGGTCCTAGTCTGTCCCACCAGTAGAAACATCCTCTCCACCTATGCCTTTCATTATTCTGTAAGTTTCAATGAGGTTCCCCCTCAACATTCTAAACTTTCGCGAGTGGTGACCCAGTGCAGTCAAATGCTCATTGTATGCTAACCCACTTATTCCTGGAATTATTCTTGTAAACCTCCTCTAGACCCTCTCCGGAGCCGGCACATCCTTCCTTAGATATGGAGCCCAAATTTGCTCACAATACTCCAAATGCGGCCCGACCAGCCTTTGTACAACAGTAACGTGACACCACAACTTCCATACTCAGTACTCTTGACAGATGAAAGCTTTCTTGACCACTCTATCTGTGACACTTTTTTCAAGGATGTCTGTATCGGCACTCCTAGATCACCTCTGCTCTACAACATTCCCCAGAACCCTGCCATTAACTGTGTAGGTGCTGCTCTGGGTGAATGACAAAAATACAACACCTCACATTTATCTGCATTAAACACCATTAATGGTGACAAAGAGGTAGAGTTGCTGCCTTACAGCGCTAGCAGTGCCGGAGACCCGGGTTCGATCCCAACTATGGGTGCTGTCCGTACAGACTTTGTACATTCTCCCCGTGACCGCGCGGGTTTTCTCCGAGATGAGGAAGGGTTCGGACACTCACCAGAAGGTGGGCAGCAGCTGCTGGGTGCGGAGCTGCAGCTGGACGTCCCGGGCTGAGGCTGGGTGGGGGGCGAGCAGCAGCGCTCCGCTCGTGTCCTTGCCCAGCCAGTGACAGAGGTGCAGGGACCCTGTCCCCATCCCGTACAGCATCTGGGCCAGTGCCGGCAACGCTGCCCGGATACTGGGGCCCCCACTGGGGCAGTCTGCACCGGGAGGGTGGGGGAAGAGAGGCAGAAATTAATTCTTCAGTAACACCCACCGTCCTGTCACACACAAAGCTCTCTCCACACTGTCCCCTCACACACATACACCCGTGAGGTCAGACACACAGAGTGAAGCCCGCTACACACTGTCCCGTCATGCACACACCCCTGGGGTCAGGCATAAGCCATAGGAGCAGTATTAGGACATTCAGGCAATCAAGTCTACCTTGTCATTCAATCATGACAAATCAATTTTTCCCTCTCAACCCCATTCTTCTGCCTTCTCCCGATAACCTTTGATACCTGTACTAATCAAGTATCTGTCAATCACCGCCTTAAAAATTGCCCAATGCTCTGCTTCCACAGCCATCTGTGACAAAAATTTCCAGATTCACTGCCCTCCGACTCAAGAAATTCTTCCTCAACTCCTTTCTATAGCTACGTCCACTTATTCTGAGGCTATGGCCTCTGCTCCTAGATTCTCCCACTACGGAAACATCCTCTCCACATCAACTCTATCCAGGCCTTTCACTATTCGTTAAGTTTCAGTGAGGTTCCCTTTCGTCCTTGTAAACTCCAGCGAGTACAGGCCCAGAGCCATCATACACTCATCATTTGTTAAACCAATCATTCCTGGGATCATTATCTTCAACGTCCTCTGGATCCTCTCCAACGCCAGCACATCCTTCCTCAGATATGGGGCCCTAAACTACCCACAATATTCCAGTGCCTTACAAAGCCTCAGCATTACATCTCTGCTTACAAAGTGTAGTCCTCTCGAAATAAATGCTAACGTTACGTTTGCCTTCCTTATTACTGAATCAACTTGCAAATTAACTTTTTAGGAATCCTGCACCAACACTCCCAAGTTCCTTTACATCTCTGATTCCACATTTCAAAATGTGGATAACAAATATGTCTGAAATGTTACATCTTGAAGAAATGAGACTCCTCCTGTTAGGCAAAACAGACCAATTCTTAATGATTTGGTCTAATTTTATCAAGCATATGGTGCAACACCTTAGAAATTAAACGTTTCAGAACCGGATGAAGGGTGGATAAAGATATTAAATAGGTATATCTCTCTCAATCTCCATATTGTTATTTCCTTTCTGTCTCCCTATGTCTTTATTTATTTATTTTTTTTCTTCTCTTTTTTCTACTCTGTCTCCTTCTACCTTTTCTTTGGGTTTTCTTTACTATCTCACAAACTAACACTACGGCTTAGGATATTCTTTTATCTTCTATCTTGACTACTCATTTTCTGTTCTATTTGGTTAAATTTGAAAAAAGTTGTACAGGCACTGTATTATCTCATGATGTATTAGATACTTATGTACTACATTATTGTCCTTACTTCTAATAAAAATAATTTAAAAAATAAAAATAAACAGTCAATTAACCTAAAAAAAATAAAATAAAAAAAATACATCTGATTTCCAAATCCTCTCCCCATTTAGGAATTAGTCTCATGCCTTTATGCATGATTCTGCACTTTGCTACGCTGTATCCCATTTGCCAGTTCTTTGCCCACTCTCCCAACCTGACTAAATCCTTCCGCAGAGTTCTAGCTTTTTCTGCACTACCTGCACTTCCACCTGTCTTGATATCTGCAAAGCCTTTAATTCCCTCATCCAAATCATTAATCATTAATATACAATGGGAAGAGTAACGACCCCAACACTGACCCCCTGCGAACACTAGTCACTGGCAGCCAACCAGAAAAAGCTCCCTTTATTCCCACTCTTTTCCTTCTGCCATCCTGCCTTGTTTCTTCCCTCAAATACCATGGGTTCTCAAAAATGCTGGAGAAACTCAGCGGTTGCAGCAGCATCTATGGAGCGAAGGGGATAGGCAACGTTTCGGGCCGAAACCCAAAGAGCTTCGGCCCAAAAAAGTTGCCTATCTCTTTCACTCCATAGATGCTGCTGCACCCGCTGAGTTTCTCCAGCATTTTTGTCTACCTTCGATATTCCAGCATCTGCAGTTCCTTCTTAAACACCATGGGTTCTCATTTTCTTTAGCATCCTCACTTATCAAAGGCCCTTCTGAAAATCCAGATAAAAAAACATTCACTGTCTATCCTGTTATTTACTTCTTCAAAGAATTCTAACAGATTTGTTAAGACAATACCACCCCTTCACAAAACCATGTTGACTTCGATCCATTTTCTCATATGCTTCTACGTACTCAGAAATTTCAGTCTTTATAATGGACTCCAAAATCTTACCAACCACTGGTCAAGCTAACCAGCCTACAGTTTCCAATCTTTTGCTTCACTCCCTTCTTGAACAGTGGCATATCATTTGTAATTTTCCAATCCTCTGGAAACACTCCAGACTTTATTGATTCTCGAAAGATCACGACCAATGCCTCCACAAGGACGAGTTGCACCCTGGTCACTCCCTCTTTTTCCCTCTCCCATCAGGCAAAAAGCAGAGAAGTGTGAGAACACACACCTCCAGATTCAGGGACAGTTTCATCAGCTGTTATCAGGCAACTGAATCATCCTACGACAACTAGAGAGCAGTTGTGAACTACCATCCACCTCATTGATGACGCTTGGACTAGCTTTGATCAGACTTTACCTTGCACTAAACGTTATTCCTTTATCATGTTTCTATACAGTTTACAAGGTTTGATTATAATCAAGTATTGTCTTTCCCCTGACTGGTTAGCATGCAAGAAAAGCTTTTCACTGTACCTCGGTACACATGACAATAAACTAAACTGAACTGACCATTCTCTGAAGCCGCCTCTTTCAGAACCATGTGGTGTAGTCCATCTGGAGACCTTCAGACCTATCAGCCTCCCAAGCACATTCTCCATAGTAATCGCCACTGCACGAACTTCTGCCCCCTCTCTTCAATTTCCGGCATGTCACTAGTGTCTTGCGCTGCAGAGACTGACATAAAATACCTATTCAGTTCATCTGTTATTTCTTTATTCTCCATTATCACTTCTCCAGCATCATTTTCCAGTGGTCCAATGTCCACCTTTGTCTCTCTCTTACTCTTTATATATCTGAAGAAACTTTTGTTATCCTCTTTTATATTAGAGACTTGCTTACTTTCATATTTCATCCTTTCTCCCCGTATTGCTTTTGTAGTCACCTTCTGTTTTTTTAAATCTTTCCAATCCTCCAGCTTCCCACTAATCTTTGCAATATTATATGCCTTTTAGTTTTATACTGTCTTTGACTTCCCTTGTCAGCCAAGGTCACCTTCTTCTCACTTTAGAATCTTTTTTCTCTTTGAAAAGAAAAGATCCTGGTGCTTCCAAATTATTCCTCCGAAATTCTTGCCATTGCTGTTCCACCGTCATTCCTGCTAGTCCCTTTCCAATCAGCTACAGCAAGCTCTTCCCTCATGCATCTGTAGTCTCCCTTACATACCTGATCTAATCATCCCCCGCTCAAATTACAGGTTGGATTTTATCATATCATTATCACTACCTCCTAAGGAATCCTTTATTTTAAACTGCCTAACCAAAGGGAGTTTTAGTGCGTTTGTTACGCAATGCCAAATCCAGAGTTGCCTTTTCATGAGTAGACTCGAATACAAGCTGCTCTAAGTAACTTCAGATTTAAAAAACGTTCTTTTCGGAAGGAGATAAGGAGAAATTTCTTCAGTCAGAGGGTAGCGAATCCGTGGAAATTCTTTGCCACAGATGGCTGTGTCAGTCGATATTTTTAAGGCAGAGATAAATAGATTCTTTTGTACAGGTGCCAGAGGTTATGGGGAGAGGGCATGAGAATGAAGTTAGGAGGGAGAGATAGATCAGCTATGATTGAATGGCAGAGTAGACTTGGTGGGGCAAATGGCCTAATTCTACTCCTATCTCTTATGATTCCAACACCATCTACGAGTTTGCAGATGACGCCACTGTGGCGGGTTAGATCACTGTACGCTGCCTTTCTTTCATGTCGATTGTATCGCCCGATGAAACACACTCCTGGACACACACACACACACACACAACTCCTGGCCATGCCTCACCTTCCATCGGGAGCCCATACGGTTTATCCACCACCACCAGGTCTGGGCTCTGGAAGAGCATACGCTCCCTCAACACCTTGGCCAGCACATTGGGATGGACCCGCTGTAGGGGACGGGTCAGTTTCCTCAGCTGCTGCCCGACGCTGGGTGGCTCGCTATTCCCTTCCTGGTCCCAAAGGAAGGAGAAGCAGAGAGTCAGGGAAGATGGGGCGGTTGGGCGGCTGGATGGAGGGGAATGGAAAGGAGGAAGTTGGAGCAAGAAGGGTGGGGAAGAGGGCAGGAGTGGGGGAGATCAAGGAGAGGAGTGATGGGGAGGAGAGGAGGGAATAGAGACAGTGATGAGGAGATGGAATAGGGATGGGGAGAGATGGGGCGAGGGGAGAGATGGGGGGGGGGGGAGACGGAGGTGGGGGGATTGGACGGGTGGGGGAGCGGAGACGGGGGGGGAGCGGAGACGGGGGGGAGCGGGAGACGGGGGGGGGGAGACGGAGGTGGGGGGATGGACGGGGGGGGAGCGGAGACGGGGGGGGGGGAGCGGAGACGGGGGGAGCGGAGACTGGGGGGGGGAGGGGAGACGGGGGGGGGGAGGAGGGGAGACGGTTGGGGGGGGAGGGGGAGACGGTTGGGGGGGAGGGGAGACGGGTTGGGGGGGAGGGGAGACGGTGGGGGGGAGGGGAGACGGTCTGGGGGGGAGGGAGAAGGGGGGGGGGAGGGGAGAAGGTTGGGGGGGAGGGGAGACGGGGGGGGGGAGGGGAGAAGGTGGGGGAGGGGAAAGGAGAGAAGGGGGGGGGGGGGGAGGGGAGAAGGGGGGGGGGGGGGGGGGAAGGGGGGGGGGGGGAGGGGAGCAGGGGGGGGGGGGGAGGGGAGAAGGGGGGGGGGGAGAGGGGAGACGGGGGGGGGAGGAATGGGAGACGGGGGGGGGGGATGGGAGCCGGTGGGGGAGGGGAGGGGAGACGGGGGGTGAGGGGAGGGGAGACGGGGGGGAAGGGGAGACGGGGGGGGGAGAAGAGACGGGGGGGGAGAGGCGGGGGGGGTGGGGAGACGGGGGGGGAGGAGGAGAGGGAGACGGGGGGGGGGGGGGGAGGAGAGGGAAGACGGGGGGAGGGAAGAGGTGGAGATGGGGAAGGAGGAACCGAGCAGCATCAACGCGGGTCCGGCCGCCATTACCTGAGGCTCCGTTTCCCGCCGCAGCCGGGCCGCGAGCTCCGCCGCCGTGATCGTGACCGCGGGCGCGACACCGACACCGACACGCGCGCTGCGCACCCGCGCCCGCAGCAACCGGCCCAACGGCCGCGCCATCACCACTTCCGGACTTCCCGCACCGCCGGAAGTGGCGACCAGGCAACGAGTCCTCTGGCCCCAGCCCCGCCCCCTGCCCATGGCCCCGCCCCCGGCCCTAGCCCTGCCCCCCGAACGGCCCCGCTCCCGACCATAGCCCCGCCTCCGACTATAGCCCTGCCCCCGACCATAGCCCCGCCCCATAAAACAAAGCCCCGCCCACTAGCCATAGCCCGGCCGATACAACAAGTCCCGCCCCATAAAACAAGCCCCGCCCGCTAGCCATAGCCCGGCCCATAAAACAAGCCCCGCCATCTGGCCGTAGTCCTGCCCCCTGGACACAGCCCCGCCCCTGGACACAGCCCCGCCCCCTGGACACAGCCCCGCCCCCTGGACACAGCCCCTGGACACAGCCCCGCCCCCTGGAACACAGCCCCGCCCCCTGGACACAGCCCCGCCCCCTGGAAACAGCCCCGCCCCCTGGAAACAGCCCCGCCCCCTGGACACAGACCCGCCCCCTGGACAACGCCCCGCCCCCTGGACACAGCCCCGGAGGAGGGAACAGGTAGTATTAACAAGATTGAGGATAAGACACACTCACCTGAACAGCACATTAAAAATATTGGGAAAACACCCTACTGGGCTATGTGAGGAATGCCATCAACCAGAAACAGTTCAGCATGCCCTAGTTGCATGTAGGAGATATGAGACAGAAAGAGGATTTATGATCATTGAAATGAGGAAAATTGGATTGACAGAAATATCAGTAAAGAACATTCTAGAGTGTGGAGGGAAAGGAAAAGGAATAAAGTTGTTGTTTGATTTCTTGAGGGCCTCTGAGCTTATAAAAAGGATCTAATATAAAGACATGACTACTGTGGAATGAAACCAGAAGGTGGCAGCAATGCAACATTGCGGATGCCGGCTGCCGTAAAACTCCAAAGAAGAAGAAGAAGGAGAAGAGGCGGCGATTAGGCTTGAGGCGAGAGGTTTAGTTGAGGTGAGTTGTGAAATTTAGCTGAGGTGAGGTTCAGTTCAGGTGAAGTATAGTTGAGGTGAAGTTGAGGTGTGAGGTTCAGTGAGGTAAAGTTTGGTTGGTTTAGGTGTGAGGTGAAATATAGTAGTGAGGTGTGTTTAGTTGGGGGTCGATGTTTAGTGAGGTAAAGTTTCGGCGAGGGGTGAGGTTTAGTTGAGGTTTAGATGAGGTGTGAGGTTTAGTTGAGGTTTAGATGAAGTGAGGTTTAGATGAGGTGAGGTTTAGATGAGGTGTGAGGTTTAGTTGAGGTTTAGTTGAGGTGTGAGGTTTAGTTGAGGTTTAGATGAGGTGTGAGGTTTAGTTGAGGTTTAGATGAAGTGAGGTTTAGATGAGGTGAGGTTTAGATGAGGTGTGAGGTTTAGTTGAGGTTTAGTTGAGGTGTGAGGTTTAGTTGAGGTGTGAGGTTTAGATGAGGTATGAGGTTTAGTTGAGGTGTGAGGTTTAGTTGAGGTGTGAGGTTTAGTTGAGGTGTGAGGTTTAGTTGAGGTGTGAGGTTTAGATGAGGTGTGAGGTTCAGTTGAGGTGTGAGGTTTAGATGGGGTGAGGTTTAGATGAGGTGTGAGGTTTAGTTGAGGTTAAGTTGAGGTGTGAGGTTTAGTTGAGGTGTGAGGTTTAGATGAGGTATGAGGTTTAGTTGAGGTGTGAGGTTTAGTTGAGGTGTGAGGTTTAGATGAGGTATGAGGTTTAGTTGAGGTGTGAGGTTCAGTTGAGGTGTGAGGTTTAGATGGGGTGAGGTTTAGATGAGGTGTGAGGTTTAGTTGAGGTTAAGTTGAGGTGTGAGGTTTAGTTGAGGTGTGAGGTTTAGATGAGGTATGAGGTTTAGTTGAGGTGTGAGGTTTAGTTGAGGTGTGAGGTTTAGTTGAGGCGTGAGGTTTAGTTGAGGCGTGAGGTTTAGTTGAGGCGTGAGGTTTAGTTGAGGTGTGAGGTTTAGTTGAGGCGTGAGGTTTAGTTGAGGCGTGAGGTTTAGTTGAGGTGTGAGGTTTAGTTGAGGTGTGAGGTTTAGTTGAGGTGTGAGGTTTAGTTGAGGTGTGAGGTTTAGTTGAGGTGTGAGGTTTAGTTGAGGCGAGGTTTAGTTGAGGTGTGAGGTTTAGTTGAGGCGAGTACACAAAAATGCTGGAGAAACTCAGCGGGTGCAGCAGCATCTATGGAGCGAAGGAAATAGGTGACGTTTTGGGCCGAAACCCTTCTTCAGACTGAAGGGGAGTGGGGGGGGGGGGCGGGGAGAAGAAAGGAAAATGGAGGAGGAGCCCGAAGGTTAGGGGGATAGGAGGAGACAGCACGAGGGCTGAGGAAGGGGACGAGACAGCAAGGACTAACAAAATTGGGAGAATTCATCCAGAACTAGGGGGTCACAGTTTAAGGATAAGAGGGAAGTCTTTTAGGACCGAGATGAGAAAATCATTTTTTACACAGAAAGTGCTGAATCTGTGGAATTTTCTGCCACAGAAGATAGTTGGCTATATTTAAGAGGGAGTTAGATGTGGCCCTTGTGGCTAATGGGATCCAGGGGGTATGGAGAGAAGGCAGGGATGGGATACTGAGTTGGATGATCAGCCATGATCATATCGAATGGTGGTGCAGACTCGAAGGGCCGAATGGCCTACTCTTGTACTTATTTTCTATGTTTCTATGTTTCATGCCCCTAGGATGCAGACTCCCCAAGCGGAATATGAGGTGCTGTTCCTCCAATTTCCGGTGTTGCTTGCTCTGGCCATGGATGAGACCCAGGACAGAGGTCGGATACGGAATGGGATGGGGGAGTTGTCAACTCCCTTGTCAATTCTTCCCTTCCCTCCCATACCACCCCCTCCCCGGGCACTTTCCCTTGCAACCGCAAGAGATGCAACACTTGTCCCTTTACCTCCCCCCTCGACTCCATTCAAGGAGCCAAGCAGTCGTTCCAGGTGCGACAGAGGTTTACCTGCATCTCCTCCAACCTCATCTATTGCATCCGCTGGTCAAGATGTCAGCTGATCTACATCGGTAAGACCAAGCGGAGGCTGAGCGATCGTTTCGCCGAACACCTTCGCTCGGTCCGCAATAACCAACCTGATCTCCCGGTGGCTCAGCACTTCAACTCCCCTTCCCACTCCGTATCCGACCTCTCTGTCCTGGGTCTCCTCCATGGCCAGAGCGAGCAACACCGGAAATTGGAGGAACAGCACCTCATATTGGGGAGTCTGCATCCTGCGGGCATGAACATTGAATTCTCCCAATTTTGTTAGTCCTTGCTGTCTCCTCCCTTCCTCAGCCCTCCTGCTGTCTCCTCCCGTCCCCCTAGCCTTCGGGCTCCTCCTTTTTCCTTTCTTCTTCCCACCCATCAGTCTGAAGAAGGGATTCGGCCCGAAACGTTGTCTATTTCCTTCGATCCATAGATGCTGCTGCACCCGCTGAGTTTCTCCAGCTTTTTTGCGTACCTTCGATTTTCCAGCATCTGCAGTTCCTCTTAAACAATTAGTTGAGGTGAGGTTTAGTTGAGGAGAGGTTTAGTTGAGGTGTGAGGTTTAGTCGATGTGAGGTTTAGTTGAAGCCAGGGGTTTAATCAAAGCAAGATTTAGTGAGGTGTGAAATTTAGCTGATGTGAGGTTTAGCTGAGGTGACATTTGGTCGAGGTGGTTGAGGGATTTCGTTCTTCTTAAGCCCTTTGCTCCTCCAGGGAGCATCGGCCATTGACCAATGTCCTCCACCTCACTCGGTTGTTGGTAGTTCTTTCGGGATCTCCCCAGTTGAGCCCACTCTCAGATATTTATCTGTTCCTGGGGCGACCTCTTTTCCTTTTTCCTTGGGGGTTTCATTTCAGGGCTTGCCGGGTGATGTTTGTGGCAGGTTTCCTGAGGGTGTGCAGGTTTGTATTGCTTGTCGGAGAGGGATTTCCTCGGGATGCTAGTCGATGAAGAAAAATCGGTCGGACATCCGTTCCTGTTTTTTTTTTTTTTTTTTTAATCGCTGGACAATTTAATAGTTGGATTAAAGTAAAAGGCGACTTCGAATGGCCTCAACGCCGACAGCATTGCGTATCTCAAAATCATGACAAAACAAAAGGTAAGTTGTGTGTTTCACAATAATCTTGCTTCTTGAGGTGGCTTTAATCTAATTTTACGATGCAAAAATGTTATTAATTCCCTAAACGCTTCGGCAGTGCCTTTCCTGCCGATATGGGTTCAAACCACCCTTGAAGAATCCAAACAAACCAAGCATCTTGGCATCAAATTGCAGAATGATCTGCGTTGGAATGGTCAGACTCATCATGCAACGGTGAAAGCAACAGGTGTCCTAAACTTTCTGAGGCGCAACTTTCATCATTTTTCAACTTCTGTCAAGGAGAAGCTGTACTTCACCCTCGTTAGACCTCATTTGGACTACGCAGTTGCAGCATGGGACCCATACACAAATAAAAACATTTCTTCCATCGAACGTGTCCAAAGACAGGCAGCTCGATTTGTTACAAACACCTATGAGAGAGAAGCGAGTGTCACCAAACTTCTGAATTATCTGGGGTGGAACCCTCTCCAAGACAGACGTGAAGCTCACCGTTTGACCTGTTTTTACAAAATGTTAAATGGTCAACTCGACATAGACTACAAGACCGACACCAAACCCAAACCAATTAGGAGCAGACGAGGGCATTCGATCCAATTTGTGATCCCAGCTACAAAGACAGATGTGTACAGCAATTCATTCTTCCCCCGCACAATTAAAGCATGGAATAATCTCCACCCTACTATAGTTACCCAACCAGATGCAACTAAATTTAAAGTAGCTCTTTCTTCCCAATAACCCTTTCTGGCTTAAGCCCTCCTTTCACTACCTCCAGTTTAAATTCCATTTGGAATATTTTGGAGGACCAAGAAACCAAGAAATTCATGGCAACGGCAACATTTCAATCGATCACATTTCAGAAACACCCACTTGCAAGATGATTAAAATTCTCTTTTTTTTGGACAATCATGTCATAAGAGCATCTAAATCGTCTATATTTTGTGTAATAGCCTATCCATGATCAGTATTTTTATACTAAATATCCACAACGGTTTTAGTCACATGTATTGTGCAAAAATATAATAATGTTGATTATATTGAGAGTGGATGTTTCTAGATTAATTTATGGGAATTAAACATTAAATTCCTTCCATTTGGCATATACAGTAGGTTAATGACGGGGAGATTTAAAAATCATGTTATATTGTGAATTCTTGTGTGAATGGGATTAGTTTGTTATTTGGATAGGCAATTTTTTTTTAAAAAGCCTTTTCTTAAGAAATGGATAGATGTTTAGATCTAGTAATTGAATTTAGATGAATTTCATTGAATAGATTAATTTAATTGATTTGATGAAACTGATGAATATGAATTTTTTGGTGGGTATTTACTATTTGTTTTAGCGTTAAACTTTATCATTTCTACCTTTTTTTCTAAAACTGCAAATAATAACTTGTTTCTATTAATGCTGTTCAGTGTTTTTTACCTTTACATTTTAAACAGATGTCACCGAAGAAGAAATGCAAAATTGTCAATCCAAATGCCCAGCAAAAGAGACTGATTTTGACAGTATTCGCAGAGATTATCCGAATTTGGACTACTCCAAATGTGATGATCTACAGGACATTCTTAATGAGAAAGTAGTGGGCAGAAAGGCATGTCATGCGTGGTTTGAAGAGTAAAAACATAGTTTACAATGCCAAAATGGAAAAGTTGAGGAAAAACAAGGTGTACAGAGTTGCTGGTACACAAAAAAGCTGGAGAAACTCAGTGGGTGCAGCAGCATCTATGGAGCGAAGGAAAAAGGCAACGTTTCGGGCCAAAACCTTTCTTCCGACTGATCGGGGGGTGGGGGGTGGGGGGGGGGGGGGGGGGGGGGGGGGGGGGGGGGGGGCGGGGAGAAGAAGAAGGAAAAGGAGGAGGAGCTCAAAAGGGGGGAATGGAAGGAGACAGCAGGAGGGCTGAGGAAGGGAGGAGACAGCAAGGGACTAACAAAGTTGGGAGAATTCACATGTTCATGCCCCCAGGATGCAGACTCCCCAAGCGGAATAGAGGTGCGTTCCTCCAATTTGGTGTTGCTCGCTCTGGCCCAGTGAGGAGACCCCAGGACAGAGAGGTCGGATACGGAGTGGGAGGGGGAGTGAAGTGTTGAGCAGGTTGGTTATTGCGGACCGAGGTCAGGTGTTCGGCGAAACGATCGCCCAACCTCCGCTTGGTCTCACCAATACAGATCTGCTGACATCTAGAGCAGCGGATGCAATAGATGAGGTTGGAGGAGATGCAGGTCAACCTCTGTCGCACCTGGAACGACTGCTTGGGTTCTTGAATGGAGTCGAGGGGGGAGGTAAAGGGACAAGTGTTGCATTTCTTGCGGTTGCAACGGAAAGTACCCGGGGAGGGGGTGGTACGGGAGGGAAGGGAAGAATTGACAAGGGAGTTATGGAGGGAGCGGTCTTTGCAGAAGGCAGATATGGGGGGAGATGGGAAGATGGTGGCGAGTGGTGGGGTCACATTGGAGGTGGCGAAAACAGATTGAGGATTACTGACGGCTGGTGGGGTGAAAGGTGAGGACTAGGGGGACTCTGCCCTTGTTGCCAGTGGAGGGATGGGAGAGAGAGCAGTGTTCGCGGGGTATGGAAGATACCTTGGTGCGAGCCTCATCTATGGTGGAGGAGGGGAACCCCCGTTCCCTGAAGAATTAGGACATTTCAGATGCCCTGGTGTGGAACATCTCATCCTGGGAGCAGATGCGGCGTAGACTGAGGAATTGGGAGCAGGGGATGGAGTCCTTACAGGAAGCAGGGTGGGAAGATGTGTAGTCCAGATTGCCATGTACATAGTTGCTTATTGGTTACAGTTACAATCTGAAGAGTATGATGATGCTACTGATTATGATATGCCAATGTATCAGGTAGCAACTGATCTTCTCCATAAAGACTATTGCTAGAAATTGTAATTGAAATTGAATTGGTTGAGGCGAGGGGTTTAGTCGAGGTGTAGATGTGTAAGTGAGGAGAAGTGAGAGTAGGTGATTTGAGGAGAAGTGGGTGTCTGAGCTCAGGAAGGGAGACCGGAGTGCTGCTGAAAGAGGCAAGATCATGTCTGGGACACGGGGCTCATAGCTGAGACTCCAGGAAGCTTTGACATGGAGAGCAGGCAGAATTCACTGGAGTTTAGAAGGATGAGGGGATATCTTATAGAAACATATAAAACTAAAAGGACTGGTCAAGCTAGATACAGGAAAAATGGTCTCAATGTTGGCCGAGTCCGTAACCAGGGGCCACAGTCTTAGAATAAAGGGGAAGCCATTTAAGACTGAGGTGAGAAAAAACTTTTTCACCCAGAGAGTTGTGAATTTGTGGAATTCCCTGCCACAGAGGGCAGTGGAGGCCAAGTCACTGGATGGATTTAAGAGAGAGTTAGATAGAGCTCCAGGGGCTAGTAGAGTCAAGGAATATGGGGAGAAGGCAGGCACGGGTTATTGATAGTGGACGATCAGCCATCATCACAATGAATGGCGGTGCTGGTTCGAAGGGCCGAATGGCCTCCTCCTAGGCCTCCTCCTGCAACCTATTTTCTATGTTTCTAAGATGCCGGATAAATGTCCTCTCGTGGGCCTGGGAACGGGGAAAATGCTGCTGCTCCTTCTCAGACCATCACAACCCCAGGAACTGGTGTCAGTGAGGAGTGGATGAGTTCCCTGTGCTCTGGTGTGGATCACTGACATTAATATTGAACTGGGAGGCCATTCAGATCATCTCCCTCATCCCTCTAGATGTCTGTCCCTATCTGGCAACTTTCCCCAGCTGTGAGGAAAGAATATTAACCTGAAACATTCACTCAGTTTCTACCTCCACAGATGCTGCCTGGCTTGCTGAATATCTCCGATTTTATCTCCGACAACTTATTCTTTTTTACAATAGTGGTATTGCAGCAGCCCCTGGGTGCTGCTCCTGACTTCAGTGCGGTGGAAGCCCATGATAGTCACTGTATTAATTGCCAGAGATGTAGACACTGATGTCTGTTGGCTGGAAGCTGCAATCTTGAATGTTGACGGGCAACATTTTGGGTCTGGACCTTTCAGGCAGATCAAGCCTGACCTGTACCCTAAATGCAGTTTCCTCTCTTACTGTGATACGGTTTATTACTTCTTGGAATCAATAACATTTTGATCTTGCTGGAATGCAACTAACAACTGATTTATTTCAACCCCAGAAAAAAACTATTCTGAGTGAAGAAATATCTCATTTCTATCCTGAAGAAGTTACTCTTTATTTTAACAAGGAACTACAGATGCTGGAAAATCGAAGGAACACAAAAATGCTGGAGAAACTCAGCGGGTGCAGCAGCATCTATGGAGCGAAGGAGATGGGCAACGTTTCGGGCCGAAACCCTTCTTCGGACTGATGAGGGGTGGGGGGGTGGCCGGGAGAAGAAAGGAAAAAGGAGGAGGAGCCCGGGGGCTGAGGTAGGAAGGGGAGGAGACAGCAAGGGCTAACAAAATTGTGAGAAATCAATGTTCATGCCCCCAGGATGCAGACTCCCCAAGCGGAATATGAGGTGCTGTTCCTCCAATTTCCGGTGTTGCTCACTCTGCCCTGGAGGAGACCCAGGCCAGAGAGGTCGGATGGGGAATGGGAGGGGGAGTTGAAGTGCTGAGCCACCGGGAGGTCAGGTTGGTTATTGCGGACCGAGCGGAGGTGTTCGGCGAAACGATCGCCAAGCCTCCGCTTGGTCTCACCGATATAGATCAGCTGACATCTAGAGCAGCGGATGCAATAGATGAGGTTGGAGCAGGTGCAGGTGAACCTCTGTTGCACCTGGAACGACTGATTGGGTCCTTGAATGGAGTCGAGGGGGGAGGTAAAGCGACAGGTGTAGCATCTCTTGCGGTTGCAAGGGAAAGTGCCCGGGGAGGGGGTAGTACGGGAGGGAAGGGAAGAATTGACAAGGGAGTTGTGGAGGGAGCGGTCTTTGCGGAAGGCAGACGGGGGGAGATGGGAAGATGTGGCGAGTGGTGGGGTCACGTTGGAGGTGGCGAAACTGACGGAGGACTATTTGTTGTATGTGACGGCTAGTGGGGTGAAAGGTGAGGACCAGGGGGACTCTGCCCTTGTTGCGAGTGGGGGGATGGGGAGAGAGATCAGAGACCCTGGTGCGAGCCTCAGCTATAGTGGGGGAGGGGAACCCCCGTTCCCTGAAGAATTAGGACATTTGTGAGGCCCTGGTGTGGAAAACCTCATCCTGGGAGCAGATGCGGCGTAGACGGAGGAATTGGGAATAGGGGATGGAGTCCTTACAGGAAGCAGGGTGGGAGGAAGAGTAGTCAAGATAGCCGTAGGAGTCAGTGGGTTTATAGTGGATGTCGGTCAGAAGTCTATCACCTGTAATGGAGATAGTAAGGTCAAGGAATGGTAGGGAAATGTTGAAAATGGTCCAGGTTTATTTGAGTGCGGATGAAAGTTAGTGGTGAAGCGGATGAAGTCAGTCAGTTGTGCGCAGGTGCAGGAGGTGGCACCAAAGCAGTCGTCGATGTAGCGGAGGTAGAGGTCGGGGATGGGGCCATGATACGCCTCGAACAAAGAGGCAGGCGTAGCTGGGGCCCATGCGTGTGCCCATAGCTACGCCTTGTATTTGGAGGAAATGGGAGGAGTCAAACGAGAAGTTATTGAGGGTAAGGACCAACTCCGCTAGGCGGAGGAGAGTATCAGTGGCCGGGCATAGGTTGCTCCACCGGTCGAGGAAGAACCGGAGGGCTTTGAGACCATCCTGGTGGGGGATGGAGGTGTAGAGTGACTGGACGTCCATGGTGAAGATGAGAGGATGGGGGCCTAGAGAATGGAATGTGCGGAGACGACGGAGAGTGTCTGAGGTGTCTTGATCATAGGTCGGGAGGGATTTAACCAAGGGGGATAGTATGGAGTCAAGGTATGTGGAAATGAGTTTGGTGGGGCACGAACAGGCAGAGACAATGGGTCTGCCAGGACAGTCAGGTTTGTGGATTTTGGGGAGAAGGTAAAATTGGGCCGTGCGGGGCTGGGGACCGATGAAGTTGGAGGTTCGGGGGGGAAGGGCGTCGGAGTTGATGAAGTCGGCGATGGTGCTAGAGATAGTGGCCTGGTGCTCGTCAGTGGAGTCATTGTCCAGGGGTAAATAGGAGGAGTTGTCCGAGAGTTGGCGCGTGGCCTCAGCTTTGTAGAGATCGACGTGCCAGACTACCACGGCACCTCCCTTGTCGGCGGGTTTGATAACCCAGTCTGGGTTGTTGCGGAGTGAGTCGAGGGCTGTACGTTCATGGGGGGGGAGAGATTGGAGTGAGACAGGGGAGTGGAGAAGTTGAAGCGGTTGATGTCGCGACGGCAGTTTTGGATAAAGAATTTAGGCCGTGCACGCCACACGAAAGAAGAATGGCTTGGTTCCTTTACCATTGTTACTGTTTTAGGATATCTTTCATTCATTTGTTTTATATATCTCTCTATATTACATAGAAAATAGGTGCAGGAGTAGGCCATTTGGCCCTTCAAGCCTGCACCGCCATTCAATATGATCATGGCTGATCATCCAACTCAGTATCCCATCCCTGCCTTCTCTCCATACCCCCTGATCCCTTAGCCACAAGGGCCACATCTAACTCCCTCTTAAATATAGCCAATGAACTGGCCTCAACTACCTTCTGTGACAGAGAATTCCACAGATTCACCACTCTCTGTGTAAAAAATTATTTTCTCATTTTTTCACCGACTATATCTCTCGTTTCCCTCTCCCCTGACTCTCAGTCTGAAGAAGGGCCTCAACCCGAAACGTCACCCATTCCTTCTCTACAGAGATGCTGCCCATCCCGCTGAGTTACTCCAGCATTTTGTGTCTAACCCCCAAAGATCCGCTGAGTTCCTCCAGAACTTTGTTTCCTCAATTAATAGAGGTTTTGCACCCTCACCTCTGGGGAACTCAGACGTGAGGAAGCAAATGAATACATTTCCCTTCATTCTGTGAAGGAACATTTTCATTTTTAGCACTAAATTTCCTGTTACAACTTCTGTCCACTTCCTCATATATCAAGAAGTCGTTGGGCCTCTCGAGTCTCTCCCACTTCATAAATTATAGTGATGACAGTAGTAAAATTTAAATTTAAATTTCTTTAAATTTCTTTATTTATATGGCACATTTTTAGTCAACTTGCATTGACCCCAAAGTGCTTCACATAATTACATCCACACACACAGGCAAGAGAGCAAAGTCAACGCTAGCATTTATTTCAAGAGGGCTTTTATGCAAAAACAGGGGTATAATGTTGAGGCTCCATAAGGTGCTGGTGAGGTCGCATTTGGAATATTGTGAGCGATTTTGGGCACAGTATCTGAGGAATTATGTGCTGGCTCTGGAGAGGGTCTAGAGGAGGTTTACAAGAATGATCCCAGGAATGTTAAAATTGTACAAGGCATTGGTGAGGCCAATTCTGGAGTATGATGTACAGTTTTGGTCGCCAAATTATAGGAAGGTTGTCAACAAAATGGAGAGAGTACAGAGGAGATTTACTAGAATGTTACCTGGGTTTCAGCAACTAAGTTACAGAGAAAGGTTGAACAGGTTAGGTCTTTATTCTTTGGAGCGCAGAAGGTTAAGGGGGGACTTGATAGAGGTCTTTAAAATGATGAGAGGGATAGACAGAGTTGACGTGGATAAGCTTTTTCCATTGAGAGTAGGGAAGATTCAAACAAGAGGACATGGTTTGAGAATTAAGGGACAGAAGTTTAGGGGTAACATGAGGGGGAACCTCTTTACTCAGAGTGGTAGCTGTGTGGAATGAGCTTCCAGTGTAAGTGGTGGAGGCAGGTTCGATTTAAAAAAAAAAAAAAATTGGATAGGTAGATCGACGGGAAAGGAATGGAGGGTTATGGTCTGAGTGCAGGTAGATGGGACTAGGGGAGAATAAGTGTTTGGCACGGACTAGAAGGGCCGAGATGGCCTGTTTCCGTGCTATTATTGTTATATGGTTATATGGTAATCAGGAGGTTAACCTATGATCAGCGCTTGTTGGCACTGGGCCTGTTCTCGCTGGAGTTGAGAAGAATGAGGGGGGGCCTCATTGAAACATACAGAATAGTGAAAGGCTTGGATAGAGTGGATGTTAAGAGGATATTTCCACCATTGGGTGAGTCTAGGAGTAGAGGTCACAGCCTCAGAATTAAAAGACATTCTTCTACTCCTATTCCTGATGACCTTATGATAGGAGCCGAATTAAGCCATTCGGCCCATCAAGTCTACAGCGACATTCAATCATAGCTGGTCTATCTTTCCCCCTCAACCCATTCTCCTGCCTTCTCCCCATAACCCCTGACACCCGTACTAATCAAGAATCTATCTGGTGTATTTTGTACCTTAAAAAATATTAATTGACGGCCTCCACAGCCTCTGTGGCAAATAATTCCACACTCGCCATCCTCTGACCGAAGACATTCCTTCTTATCGCTTTCCCAAAAGAATGTCCTTCAATTCTGTGGCTGTGACCTCTGTACTTAGATTCACCCACCTAGTCTAATCATCTGCCCCTCTCACCTGTATCCACTATCACTTGCCAGGCTTTGATCCATTCACACCTGCTCACGCAGTTTGCACTGTTTAGAAATCGGGAGGTAATTTTGCAGTTGTGTAAGCCGTTGGTGAAGCCGCATTTAGAATATGTGCATTCAGTTCTGGGCACCGTGTGATAGGAAAGATGTTTTCAGCTGGAAAGGGTACGGAGAAGATGTATGAGGATGTTGCCAGGAATGGGTCGGCTGGGATACTGTTCCTTGCACGCAGGAGGATGAGGGGTGATCTTATGCAGATGCATAAAATCATGAGAGGAATAGAT